>NC_143525.1:32855453-33012239 GCF_031878675.1 Megascapheus bottae
TAAGTAACCCTTTGGACAGCCTGCATATGGGAATACACCCCCAAATATTAAATATGTAAAATCTAATCTTTAATGAAAAAAAAAGGAAACACTAGGTTAGTGTTATGTTCTAGATTGAAAAAATGAAAAGTAAACACTACTTACCTTAACTTCTCCAGCCATTTTATCAACAGCAAACCCCTCAACTGACAGCTGAAAAAATTTTAAGTAATAAGTGAATACAAGAGATATGAAACAAAATTCCACTCAACATAAAAACATCAGTGTTTTCTCAACAACTTTACTTTGCTATAGAGGATAAAAGGTACAGTCTTGGGGCCTGAACTCTGGGTTTAGGCACTGTCCCCGAGCTTCTTTTGCTCAAGATTAACACTTGAGCCACAGCACCACTTCCTTCTTCTTATTTCCCCCCCCCATCCCCCCCCCCCCCCCCCCCCCCCCCCGCCAGTACCACTCAAAACCTTTTTTTTTTTCTTTGCCAGTCCTGGGCTTGAGCTCAGGGCCTGAGCACTATCCTTGGACTTTCTCAAGGCTAAAGCTCTACCACTTGAGCCTCAGCACCACTTCTGGCTTTTTTTCTATGTATGTGGTACCGAGGAATCGAACCCGGGTCTTCGTGCATGCTAGGCAAGCACTCTACCACTAGGCCAAACTCCCGGCCCCTTCCATCTTTTTCTAAGTAGTGTATTAGAGAGTTCTCATGGACTTTCCTGCCTGGAGCTCTATCACTTGAGCCTCAGTACCACTTTCAGCTTTTTCTATGTATGTGGTACTGAGGAATCGAACCCAGGTCTTCATGCACTCTACCACTAAGGCCAAGCTCCTGGTCCCCTCATTCTCTTGAGTAGCTAGGATTACAGGCGTGAGCCAGCCATGGCCAGAACCTTTTAAATAAATGTAACTATTTGAGGAAACTTTTACTCCCCTAGTCCCTGAACAGAACTCAGAAATTCACTTAGGCTAGTAAGAATTGTGCTGCTGAGCTATATATCTCTAGTCCTTGAGGAAAAACCAGTATAATCTATAGGTCTTATAACTCATGATATCACTTAACAACATCCACATGTTGCAGGCTGCTCAAAAGTTTCACAAACCTTTATTAGTCTGGATATTAAGAAACCTCCTTGGTATCGATTATAAAGTTCTTCCCAGTTATCTTTTATGAATTTCCAAGCAGCTTTCCTCCCATGCTTGCTGCCTCCAGCTACTCCACCAATTACTGACACAGTGTCCTGTGGACGTACCTCTTCCTAAGAAGAAAGAAAAGTAAAAGTCTAACCCATCCAAAATATCTTCTAGTGCCAGAAAGTACTGTTGAAGCATGGAAGAACCACACTGAAGATATTTAATTTCTTGTTTCATTAATAACTGGCACCAGAAACTTACAGCAAAGAAGAAACAATTAACCTAAAGATCGGTTAAACTGAGAATGAGGCACCAAAACAGGAACAAATACCACTAAGGATCCTATAGGATGAAAGAGAGACAAAGTAGGCAACAGAGGTCAGCTTGCCAGTTCATGATCCCTTTCCTCACTGTTCCCACTCCATTATCACCTCTCTCAACAATTGGTATTCTCACAAGTAGTGGGTGAGAACTAGTGGGTGAGGAACAAAAGCTTACAGAGTTTTCCCAGAAGAGGAAGCATTAGTATAGTCTTAAGGTAGCTGTAGAAGATTCTGAATCAAGACATTTGCCTTAGATCAATTAGAAACAGTTCCTTCTAAAAGCAGTTTTCCTTATAACTTACTGAAAGTGCAAAAGTGAGGACTTTTTGAATCAGTTCAGGTGAAAGAGTAGCCCCAAGGACTCTTTCAATTCGGTTTTTCTCTTCCTGCATATCGGCTTGTTTGTGAAGCTATTGGGGAAAATAACAAAGACAGACTGTTAGCTCTTCCCTGGAAATTCTGTACATGCATACCTAAGATTCTCTTCCAGTATGGTAAAACTTCCATCTCTCATTCTCACTGGGTAAGACTGGAATTACATTAAACGGAATACTTGTTCAGATGGCTGGGCACTAGGCACTAATTTTGTCATTGCAGTAAGTCACTAGATTAATAGCCTATCTTGTTTCTAAACTATTTAACATCAAGATCAAAGAAATAAGCTCAGCATCAGTGGCTCACAACTACAATCCTGGTTACTTAGGATGCTCAAATCTGAGGCTTTCATGTGGAAACCAACTCAGACAAATTTGTGAGATTTCTATTTCCAATTTACCAGCAAAAGCTAGAACTAGAGGTGTGGCTCAAGAGGTAGAGCTCTGACCTTAAGCAAAAAAACAAACAAACACAAAACAACAACAACAACAAAAAGCCAATGGAACTCAAGAGGATGTAAATTCAAGCCCCGGTACTAGAGGAAAAACCTAATAAGCTGGGTGCTGATGCTCAAACCTGTAATCCTACTCAGGAGGCTGCGATCTGAGGACAGTGGTGCTGTGGCTCAAAAAGGTGCAAAGGGACAGTGCCCAGACCCAGACTAGCAAACAAAAAACAAAAATACCCAACTAGCTAGTAAAAGATCATAAATTTGGGGCTGGGAGTTTGGCCTAGTGGTTAAAGTGCTTGCCTTGCATGCACGAAGACCCGGGTTCAATTCCTTGGTACCACATAGATACAAAAAGCTGGAAGTGGTGCTGAGGCTCAAGTGGTAGAGCTCTAGCATTGAGAAAGTCCAAGGACAGTGCTCAGGCCCTGAGCTCAAGCCCAGGACTGGCAAAAACAAACAAACAAACAAACAAACAAAAGATCATAAATTTAATTTACAATGACAAAACTTGAAAATAATTGACCTCAGACCACAGTACTATAATTATTCATTTTAAAGAAATGCATTTGAAAGGAACACTGAATAATAGTCTATCTATGGTTGGCATGGTGGTACTTAGACACTTTTAATCGCAGGTCAGGAGTCAAAGGTAGAGCTGAGCTACAAGAATGTTCCTGATAGAAGTGCAAGACCCCATCAAAAAAAAACAAAAAAAACAAGGACCTGAAACTACTGGGGTTTCAACACAGGGCCTCATGGTTATTAGGCAAATGCTTTACCAATCACCTTTTTGCATTGGTTATTTTTGAGACAGGATCTTTACTTTCTGCCCAGGCACTCATCTTTTTATTTCTGCCATAGCTGGGATGACAAACATGTACCTCCATGCCAAGCTTCTTTCTGTTGAGATGAAGTCTCAAACTTTTTACCCTCAGGCTAGCCTAGAACCTCAATCCTCCTGATCTCAGTCTGCCACATAGTTAGAATAACAGGCAAAGGCCATAGTGTCTAGCTACTCATTGACAAAGTCTTGTGAACTTTCTTTTTTTTGTCCGTCATGGAGCTTAAACTCTGGACCTGAGTGTTGTCCCTGAACTCTTCAGCTTAAAGCTAGAGCTCTACCACTTGAACCACAGCACCACTTCCAGTTCTCTGGTGGTTAATTGGAGATAACAGTCTCATGGACTTTTGTGCCCAGACTGGCTTTGAACCACAATCCTCAGATCTCAGCCTTCTGAGTACCTAACTAAGACTACAGGCATGAGCCTGTATATATCTGGAGATCCTTGGTTAATTGGAAGTAAGAGTTTCAAGGACTTTCTTGCCTAAACTGGTTTAGAAATGCAATCCTCTGATCTCAGCCTCCTGAGTAGCTAGGATTATAGGCATATGCCACCTGTAACCTGCTCTGACAGATGACTTCTAAGGGCTTTTTCAGCTCAAAGACTTCACTATTGTACTTTTCCTACAAAGAGAACCTATTATACAAGTCCACTAGATGGCACTTTAACACTGTATTTCAAATATACAATGAATTAGTTCATTAAAATCTGCCACATTATTCCTAAATTATCAACAAAATACAGTCTTTATCTTTCACTATGATTCATTTTTATTTATTTATTTTTCAGTTGGTTGTGGGGCTTGAATTCAAGCCCTGGGCACTGTCCCTAAGCTCTTCAGGTCAAGGCTATAGCTCTACCATTTGAGCCACAGCATCACTTCCAGTTGGTTAATTGGAGATAAGAGTCTCACAGACTTTTGTGCTTGGACTGGCTTTTAAAATGGTGATCCTCAGATCTCAGCCTCCTGAGTAGCTAGGATTACAAGTGTGAGCCACCGATGCCTGGCCTGGTTGCTACCTTTATATTTTATCTGTCTTTTTGCTTTGCAATTATCCTATAAAAACTAGAAGCTATGAAGAAGGCACATGAGTTATTTTCTTGTTCACTGATAATAGACCCTGAAGCATATGATAAACTTTCCTCCTTCCTTCTCTCCCCATTTTCTTGTTTTTATTCCCTCCCCCACACAAAAAGAAAGAACTTTGGTATCATACCAAATAGTAAACAGACATCATACACTTTTCCCCAGGCAAGTACTCTACCACATATCTAAGCTCTCCAGCTAGTCTTTAATATATGCATGTCTGTACCAGTCATGTATTTCTCTTGCCAGAAAGTTTAAAGTTGTATTTTGTACATCCAAACTCAAAGGTGGAAATGAGACCCTGTTTCAAATAAACTCACCTTTAGCATAATGTCTAAGGTAGTGCCATCACCATGCTTCAAAACAGTCAGATAGACCTATGAAGAGATAAAGGAACATTTAAAAAGTCATTTGAGGGGCCGGGAGTTTGGCCTAGTGGTAGAGTGCTTGCCTATCATACATGAAGACCCAGGTTTGATTCCTTGGTACCACATATATAGAAAAAGGTGGAAATGGTGCTGTTGCTCAAGTGGTAGAGAAACTTTGAAAAAGCCCATGGATAGAGCTCAGTCCCTGAGTTCCAGCATCTGGACTGGCAAAAACAAAACAAAAATAAAAACAAACAAAAAAACTTTCATCATCTGAGAAGGTGGGAGTTTGGCCTAGAGTGCTTGGCTAGCATGTACAAAGACCATGGTTTGATTCTTCAGTGCCATATATTTCATAGAAGAAGCCAGGGCAGGCTCTAGTGGTTCACACCTGTAATTATAGCTACTCAGGACGCTGAGACCTGAGGATCAAGGTTCAAAGCCAGCCCAGGCACAAAAGTCCATGAGGCTCTTATTGCCAAATAATCACCAGAAAATTGGAAGCGGCTCAAGTGGTAGAGCGGTAGCCGTGAGCTGAAGAGCTCAGGGACAACACCCAGGCCCAGAGTTCAAGCCCCACAACCAACAACAAAAAAAGAAAGATGGAAATGGTGCTGTGGCTCAAATGGTAGAGCCTTGAGAAAGCCCAAGGATAATGTTCATTTGAAGGCATGAAGGAGTTCTGGAGTTTGAATTGTGGATCTGGTACTTTCTGGGTAGGCACTCAACCACTTGAACAACACCAACCCTTTTTCTGCTTGAGGTATTTTTCAGACAGGGGCTCATAATTTTGTCCAGTGCTTGCCTTAAGACTACAATCCTCCTACTTATGCTTCCATTTATTCAGCTTGATGATTAGATGAAGTTTCACTAAACTTTTTGCCCAGGTTGACCTCAAACTTCAATCTATTGATTCCTGCCTCATCAGCAGCTAAGACTATAGATATGTACAACCATACTCAGTAAAAGGAAGTGATATGAGTTCACTATAACTATCGTAATGTTAACAAAATATATCAAGCAAGTTAAAACATGCAGTCGTGTGGATACATATATACACAAATTATAAGAAAAACTGAGAGCCGGGGGCCGGGAGTTTGGCCTAGTGCTTGCCTAGCATGCACGAAGACCCGGGTTCGACTCCTCAGTACCCCACATATACAGCAAAAAGCTGGAAGTGGTGCTGAGGCTCAAAGTGGTAGAGTGCTAGCCTTGAGAAAGTCAAAGGACAGTGCTCAAGCCCTGAGTTCAAGCCCAGGACTGGCAAGAAAAAACAAAAACAAAAAAACTGAGAGCCTATGAACCATCACAGATGTGGATGACAGTCATGACAGTAGAGCAACAGCACGTCTCTCAAGGGAATGTGCATGGCTAATCATCCTTCAGCACTGAATTATTAACTGAGAAACTTAAAACAAGTGAGAAGCATATGTTAAAATGGAGCTAGACATGGTCTGTTGGTCAGTTTCGTTATTAATAAGCTGTATACTTCACAGAATGAGTTAGGCAGCTAAAAGTCAAGGAAATATATTAAAAAAACTTACAGGACTCCTCAGATCAGCAGAGAGACTCTGTTTTCCTTCTACATGGTCCTTAAACCGACGACGGGCTTCTTCTAATGTTGCCTTATGTCCTGCTTTTCCTAGTTTTCCCAGAACCAAACCCCTCAAGAGTGCATCTAGATGACCTAATTGAAAAGCAAAGCAAGGGACTACTTGAAAAGTCTGTTTTTATAAACTTGCACTTTATAATTGTGCTATACTAACTCTATGGTCTTTAACAATTATCCTAATACTGGTGAAAATATTCATTTAGTTCTCTCTCTCTCTCTCTCTCTCTCTCTCTCTCTCTCTCTCTCTCGGGTCATGGGGCTTGAATTCTGGGCCTGGGCCCTGTCCCTCAGCTCTTCAGCTCAAGGCTACCACAGCCTGAACCACAGCCCCATTTCCCATTTTCTAGTGATTAACTGGAGACAAGAGTCTCACATTCTTTAGTGCTGGGGCTGGCTGGCTTTGAACTTTGATCCTCAGATCTCAGCCTTCTGAGTAGCCAGGATTACAGGTGTGAGCCACCAGGCCCAGATATTCATTTAGATTTCAACTGATCAAATCTTAAAGAAAAAAGGAAGTGGCAAACATTAAATTTGCTGACTTCATCTACACTCAAATGCCAACTGTTAGACATTAGTAAGTGTTCACTCAGTCTGGTTAATAGTACTAAGAATTGCATGTGAAAAGCAGCTTATCTTTTCTCTTTTTTGTTGACTCAAGTTTAAGAAAAAAAGCTGGCCAGGTAGAGCAGTAGCCTTGAGCCGAAGAGCTCAGGGACAACATCCAGGCCCATAGTTCAAGCCCCATGACCGACAAAAGAAAAAGAAAAAGACACATATAGAATTAGCATCCTCTGTGAACAATAAATTGAAATTAAAAAGAAAAAAGGGGGGGGGCAGGAGTTTGGCCTAGTGGTTAAAGTGCTTGCCTAGCATGCATGAAGACCCAGGTTCGATTCCTCGGTACCACATGTAGAAAAAAGCCAGAAGTGGTGCTGAGGCTCAAGTGGTAGAGCTCTAGCCTTGAGAAAGTCCAAGGACAGTGCTCAGGCCCTGAGCTCAAGCCCAGGACTGGCAAAAAAAAAGAAAAAAAGAAAAAAAAAAGGTTTTGAGTGGTACTTATCGTTGAACTTAGGACCTTGCAAATGCTACGAAGACATTACCATTGAGCTACACATATCCCTGCCACCCCCCCGCCCCCAAAATGTAAAATCTAATGGATCATGAACTGGGTATTGGTGGCTCACATCTGTAATCCTACCTACTTAATAGGCTGAGATCCAAGGATCACAGTTTGAAGCCAGTCCATGAGACTTTTATCTCTAGTTAACCACCAAAAGATCAGGAAGTACAGTTGTGGCTCAAGAGGTGGAGTGATAGCCTTAAGCAATAAAAGTTCAGAGACAGTGTCCTGGCCCTGAGTTTGAGCCCCAGGATTGGCACGCAAACAAGCACACACACACCTAATAAATTATTACTCCAAAGACATGCAAAGACCATAAAAAGATGTTCAGTGGACTCAGGCAATAGCCTAAGTTGTAGAGAGCCTGCCTAATAAGCATAAGACCTTAATTTCAAACCCAGTACTGTCCTTCCTCAAAAACAAAACAAAACCACCACCACCACAACAAAAGATGGTGAAACATCATTGGTCATTAAAGAAATGCAAATAATAATCTATACATAGTTTACTACAGAGTGACTGCTTATACTTATACTATACTGAGTGCTTGCATATTAAGTGCAAGTTTAAGCTGTAATACCACCAAAATAAATAAAATAAAAAGGACAGGTAAGGGGGCCGGGAGTTTGGCCTAGTGGTTAAAGTGCTTGCCCAGCATGCATGAAGACCCGGGTTCGATTCCTCGGTACCACATACACAGAAAAAAGCCGGAAGTGGTGCTGAGGCTCAAGTGGTAGAGCTCTAGCCTTGAGAAAGTCCAAGGACAGTGCTCAGGCCCTGAGCTCAAGCCCAGAACTGGCAAAAAAAAAAAAAAAAGGACAGGTAAAAATGTAGATAAATTTGGGGGCTGGGAGTTTCGCCTAGTGGTAGAGTGCTTGCCTAGCATGCATGAAGACCCAGGTTCAATTCCTCGGTTCCACATATATAGAAAAAAAGCTGGAAGTGGTGCTGTGGCTCAGGGTAGAACACTAGCCTTGAGGAAAGCCCAAGGATGGTGCTCAGGCCCTGAACTCAAGCCCAGGACTGGCAAAAAAAAAAAAAAAATGTAGATAAACTTGAACTCTTAAGTCATTTTCTAATAGTTTGGCAACTCTTCCAAGGCTAAGCATAGTTATCACATTTACCTTCAATTTCACTCTTAGATATATACCCAAGAGGAACGAAAGTATGTACACACACACACACACACACTTTGTACACAAATATTCATAGAATTAATATCTGAAAAGTAGAACCAAGACAGGTGTCTATCAACTAATAAATAAAATATGTTATGGTCACAAAATTGAATACTATTCTACACAAATCATTGTGATACTGATATATGCCACAAAATATTGATGAATCTTGAAAACATGCTAAATGAAAGAAGTCAAACACAAGAAAGTCATATATTATATTTATCTATTTTGAATCTACTTATAAAATGCTCAGAGCTGGGAGTTTGGCTTAGTGGTACAGTACTTGCATAGCATGCACGAAGACCAGGGTTCTTCAGTACCACATATGTAGAAAAAAGCTGGAAGTGGTTCTGTGGCTTAAGTGGTAGAGCTCTAGCCTTGAGAAAGCCCAAATACAGTGCTCAAGCCCAGGACTGTCAAAAAACATAACAAAACAAAAAACTCAGAATAGACAACCTCATAAAACAGGAAAATTAGTGCTGCCAAGGTAGTAGGTAAGGACTGTCACTTAGCCTAGAGCTTCTTTGGAAAAAACCACTGAACCAGGTACGGTGGTACATATTTATGCTCTTAGCATTCAGGATGTCAAGGTGGCTGTAAATACTATCTACAGTATAATAACTCCCAAATATTTACCCTGTTTTGCCTTCTGGACTATCTTCACTAAGATGTTAAAAAATCACCTAAAATTTATGCTGGTTGCAGTAGCTCACACCTGTAATGCTACCTACTCAAGAGGCTGAGATCGGAGGATCACAGTTAAAAGCCAGCTCTGAGCACTAAAGTGCTTAAGACTCTTCAACTAACCACCAGAAACTGGTGCTATGGCTCAAGGGGAAGGGTGGCAAGTCTTGAGCTGAAGAGTTTAGGGACAGTGCCCACGCCCAGAGTTCAAGCCCCACAACTGATCCCTCAAAAAAACAAAACAAAACAAAAAAAAATCCCCAAATCACTGACAATTCAAGATGTCCAATACCTCATTGCTTGATTCCTATTTGCATCTAATGTTGCATCTATAGCAGTTCTTTCCTCTCCTGCCTCCCCGCCCTTCCTTTTTCCTTTTCTCTCTTTTTTCATCTCCTCCCCCCTCCTTTCTATTTGTAGTATTGTGGTTTGAACTCAGGCCCTTGTACTTGCTAGGCAGGTATCATTTGAACTATGCCCCAAACCCTACAACAACCGTTTTTGGTTTTTTTTTTTGCCAGTCTTGGAGCCTGAACTCAGGGCCTGAGCACTGTCCTTGGACTTTTCTCGAGGCTAGAGCTCTAACCAGCTTTTTTTTTCTATGTATGTGGTACCGAGAAATCGAACCGGGCCTTTGTGCATGCTAGGCAAGCCCTCTACCACTAGGCCAAACTCCCAGCCCCAACAACTTTTGACTTGATTCCTTTTCCTTGCTACTTGCTAAGTCCTCCAAATAGTTTCTGCACACAATATACTACCCATGAGTGCTCATCACTGACACTCAAATTACTCTTAATGGTTTCTTTTGTTTATTCTTCAGGCAAGTAATTCAAATCATGTTTCTCTGCAAAACTCTAAATTGGCACGTCATATTACATTGTGAAGTAAAACATTACAGTTTAGGTATAGGATCCAATCTTGCTTGCCATCACACTTATCTCTGCCTACATGTTCCTGCCTTAGGTCCTGGGTACCTGCTATTCCCTTTGTCTGGACTACTTTTTCCTAGAGAACCTCACACCTCCATACCTCTCCTCAGGTCTCTGCTTATACTCAAAAGATCACTTCATAAGTTTCTCCAACCATTCAAAAATAGAAGCCCAGTACTCCCTATTTACCTTACCAATTTTTATTTTTACTTACTTAATTGATTTATTTTTGCCAGTCCTGGGGCTTAAACTCAGGGCCGGGGCACTATCCTTGGGCTTTCTCAAGGCTAAAGCTCTGCCACTTGAGCCACAGCACCACTTTTGTTTTTTTTCCATGTATGTGGTACCAAGGAACAGGTACCAGGTCTTTGTACATGCTATGCAAGCACTCTACCACTAGGTCAAACTCCAGCACCGCCCCCCAACCTTTAAAAAATAGAAAACAATATGTTTAATTGTTTTGTTTGCTGGAGTCTCCCACTAGGATCAAAGCCACACAGGGCAATGTTTTTCCTGCTTTTATATCACCAGCTTAAAAAAAAAAAATCAACATTTACTAGTCACATAAATATTTGTTAATTCCATGAAGGAAAGATACAGAGTGAGAGGTATTACAACTAGTTTCCTTATTTCAAAAGACTCTGAGATTAACAAGACTTGAATATAGCTCAGTGGAATAATGCTAGCATGTACAAGGGCCCTGGGTTCAACCCCTAGCATCACCTTCAAAACGAAGCCTCCAAGATTAAAGCTAGTCAGGAGAAAAATACCACCATTATCAGCAGGTGGCAGTAAGTTTTAAAGCCTTCAAATTACCATTTTCAACATTTAAATGGCAATAAAAAGAGAAAATGGCTGGGCACGGTGGCTAATGCCTATAATCCTAGCTATTCAGGAGGCTGAGATATGAGGATCATGGTTCAAAGCCAGCCTGGGCACTAAAGGCTGTGAGATGCTTAGCTCCAATTAAACAGAAAACAGGAAGTGACACTGTGGCTCAAGGGGTAGGGTGGTAGCCTTGAGTTGAAGAGCTTAAGAGTTCAGGCTGGGAGTTTGGCCTAGTGGTAGAGTGCTTGCCTAACATGCACAAAGACTGGGGTTTGATTCCTCAGTACCACATTTATAGAAAAAAGCTGGAAATGGTGCTATGGCTCAAGCGGTAGAGCTCTAGCCTTGAGAAAGCCCAAGGACAGCGTTTAGGCCCTGAGTTCCAGCCCAAGGACTGGCAAAAAAATAAAAACAAAAAAAAATATGTGAGTATAGGCTTGGAGGCATGGCTTAACTGGTAGAGCACTTGCACAGCAAGCCTAAGGACCTGAGTTCAAACTTCAGCATTGCCCCCAAAATGAAAATATACATGATTACAGAAATAATCTAAAGAACACATTCCTTAATTCAGAAAGCTAGCTGCCGTTTCTAAGCATCTTTACAAATTATATCTATGGTAATACAAATAAAATATGAAATTCTTTGTAGCTTTCTTTGACTATAAATAAGCCTCTGGAACTCTATAGAAAACTTTCATTTCCATCATTCTGCAGGAACCTTATTTAGCAATGGATATATACATTACTTTTTCTATGTTGGTGAACCATATAATTCCGCCAGCGTATGTGGAATACTTGTTTTATTTTCTGCTAATTAAATATTTACTAATATCCAACAAATACAAAGAAAATGCTAATTAAATTGCTAACCACTGACTGATTCTTCCCATTCTGAATATTTATTACCTTCTCCAGGTTTGGGGTCCCAGCCCAATCTCTCTCCTATAGGTGAAAAGACATCTTTCACAAACTCCTGGATTTCCTCATAGAAGTCTGTGTGGGACAAGAGAGTTGAGAGAATCCCCAGGTTACAGCTCAGGTCGCTCCATACAGTGTAATTGGGTTCATTCACAAAAGCCTCCATGACTTTTAGAACCTCTACAGTGCTAATGATTCCAGCTCGAGCCTGGGATAGGAAAAGACATAAATTAACCTAGCCTTCAAACAAAACAAGACAAAACAAATGAGCATGTACTTTTGGAATTATCTAACAATGCTTTCAGTTTAAGGACATGAAACTATAAGCTCAGAAGAACATAGTTAAAGCAAATAAAAATTCTATTATGACAGCATCCCTTATTTACTTGATATTTAATTTTCTTTTAAATATGAAACTTCTGTAATTCAGAGCAACATTAAATCAGTTCTATTTCTACTCAGCTTCTAGGACCTTGGCTTTGTCTTGACATTTTTCATACTTTCAAAAAAGCTATAAAAATATGTGGGACTTTAGTTCACCTCTCCTTTACTCTGTGTGTGTGTTGGGGCTTTAACTCAGGGCCTGAGCACTGTCCTTGGGCTTTCTCAAGGCTAGAGCTCTACCACTTGAGTCTCAGCACCACTTCTGGCCTTTTTCTATGTATATGGTACCGAGGAATTGAACCCGGGTCTTTGTGCATGCAAGGCACTCTACCACTAGGCCAAACTCCCAGCCCTCCCTGAGCTCTTTGGCTCTGGGCTAGCATTCTGCCATTTGAGCTACAGCTACTCTCCAGGCTTTCTTCTCCTTTTTTTTTTTTGGGGGGGGGGATGTTTAATTGGAAATAATAGCCTCAAAGACTTCATATGCCCAGGTTGGCTTCAAACTGTGATCCTCAAATCTCAGCTTCCTGAGTAGCTAGGATTATAGGCATGAGGCCCTGGCAAAATACAACAGGACAATTTTATCTCAGTCAAAGACATCCAGGAATTACCTAAATATGTTGGAGTCATAAATACAATCCTACTAAATCTTTTTCTGGAAAAAAACCAAATATAAATATATTTCTCAAGTTAATGTGTTATAAACTAGAATAATAGCAGTGTTTAGTTTTTCGGCAAAGTATACTACTTTATACCACAGTAAAACATAAAATCACTTATTTTTTTCAAAAATCAATAGATAAATTTTCCCAAAACTCATATCTATTTCTATTAAAAAGAAAGGACTATTTGCCTCATAAAAAAGGCTATTTTTCTTTATTTTTTTAAGAGCACAAGAGAAGTTTATTGCAAAGAAAAGATGAAGAAAAAGATGGAAATGGACAGGGGACAAGAGCTGGTGATCCCCAAAGGATGCTTTAAAGATAGCTATAAAGTAAGTGGCTTAAGTGGTGAAAGGCATTTACTTTTGGTAAATTACATAGGACCAATCTTTTTATGTAATTAATAGTAAGTCATTTGCTTGCACCCCAAAGATGCCAAACCTTCAGAAATAACTAATTCTTCTATTTTTCAAAAACAAGATTCTTTAATAATCAAATTCTACCATACTATTTCAGTGACAGATGCTCACCAAGGAAAAGAGGTCATTCTGTAATCCAAGTCGATCCACAGGAGGCAGAGAAAGGTCACGGATGCCTGGTAATAAACTTTCCAGCATGGCAGAGCTATACTGGGTCCTATAAAAGCCAACTGTTCCCAGATTCAACTGAAAAGATCCAATAAACATCATTAACCACTCTCACATTTAAAATAAAAAAAAAAGTTTTATACTGCTGAGGAATCAAACCCAGGTTCTCACACACATGCTAAGCAAATGTTCTTCCATTTAGCTAAAATATTAGCCCCATTTCTTTTCCAGGTTTTGTTTTGTTTTTTGGTGTGTTTGTGCTAGTCTTGAGGTTTGAACTCAAGGTGTGGGTGCATCTGAGTTATTTTGCTCAAGGGTAGCACTCAAGTACTTGAGCCACAGCTCCTTTATTTTGTGGTGGTTAATTGCTAAGTGTCTCACAGACTTTTCTGGCCGCAGGCTGGCTCTTTTGTAATCAGTCATGGGGCTTGAACTCTGGGCTTAGGTACTGTCCCTGAGCTGAAGTCTTCAGCTCAAGGTTAGCACTCTACCACTTAAGCCATAGTGCTACTTCCGGTTTTCTGGTGATTAACTGTAGATAAAAGTCCCATAGATTTTAGTGCCTAGGCTGGTTTTGAGCCATGATCCTTAGATCTCAGCCTCCTGAGTAGCTAGGCTTACAGGTGTAAGCCACTGGCGCCCAGCTCCCGGGCTGGCTTTGAACTATGAATTTCAGGTCCTGAGTTCAAGCCAGGACGGGAAAAAAAAAGAAAGAGGGGCCGGGAGTTTGGCCTAGTGGTAAGAATTGCTTGCCTAGCATGCATGAAGACCCGGGTTTGATTCCTCAGTACCATATACATAGAAAAAGCCGTAAATGGTGTTATGGCTTAAGTGGTAGAGCTCTAGCCATGAAAAAGTCCAAGGACAGTGCTCAGACCCTGAGTTCAAGCCCCAGGACTGGCAAAAAAAAAAAAAAAAAAAAGAAAGAGTCTCACTGACATTTTAGTCATTTTATCTGCTTGTCTACGAATCCCCCCACCTAACATAAGGGGCAGTGTCTGGACAATACTATTTGAAAAATGGCCCTAAATTTTACAGTATTAATGTTTGCCAGGCACCAGTGGCTCATTCCTGCAATCCTAGATACTTAGGAGGCAGAGATCTGAGGATTGCAGTTCAAAGCCAGCCCGGGCACAAAAGTCCATGAGACTCTTATCTCCAATTAACCACCAGAAAGGCAGTGGTGCTGTGGCTCAAGTGTTAAGAGTGTGCCTTAAGCTGAAGAGCTTAGGGACAGTGCCCAGGCCCAGAGTTGAAGCCCCATGACTGACTATCCCACCTCCCCCCCCAAAAAGCAAAACAGAAAAGTTTTTCTTAGCCAGTTGTCAATAACTCATGCTTGTAGAGCGGCAAAACACTAGCTTTGAGCAGGGACAGCACCCAGGTCCTGACTTCAAACCCCAGGACCAGCACACATACAAAAAGGATTTCTTTGAAAAGTCCTAGCCTAAACTGAAGCAGTAAATTTTAGGGACCATCATAAAATATATAAAGTGAGACAGACAAATCATTTCAGGTAAGATAAAATGTCTATGCTATTACTGTACTCACCTTCACCCACTGATCTGGCTTCACATTTTTCAAAACTACATTCATCTCTGGCTTATCCATTAGAATTTTTTGTTTGGCTTGACTGGGGTCTTCGCTAGTAGAGACTGTGATAGGAACCATCCATTGAGGGCAATCTTCTCCTGAGCAAGAAAAGAACAAAAAATTGAAAAATGGTTTTCAATGGAAGAAATTGATTAAAAAGTAGAAAAAAGGGCCCAGGAGAGTAGCCTAGTGGTAGAGTCCTCACCTAGTAAATACGAAGCCCTAGGTTTGATTCCTCAGTACCATATACTCAGAAAAGGCAGAAAGTAGCACTGTGGCTCAAATGGCAGAGTGCTAGCCTTGAGCAAAAAGTGTCTAAGCTCAAGTGGCAGAGCACTAGTCTTGAGTTCAAGGACAGTACCCACGCCCTGATTTTAAGCCCCAGGACTGGCAAAAAAAAAAAAAAAAAAAAAAGTAGAAAAGAGATGTCAGGGGGCCAGGTGCTAGTAGCTCCCACCTGTAATTGTAGCTTACTCGGAAGGCTAAAGATCTAAGGAACAGAATTCAAAGCCACCCTGGGCAAGTAAGTCTGTGAGATTTTCATCTCCAATTAATCACTAGAGAACCAGAAGTGGCTATGGCTCAAAGTGGTAGAGTGCTAGCTTTGAGCAAAAGGACAGAGCCTCGATCTTAAATCCAAGCCCCACAACCAACAACAAAACGAGAGGAGAAGAAAACAATGTTAGATATTGTTCTAAATAGTAAGTCAATAAGAACCTCATTCCTAGTGCTACATAAACTATTCCAGGTGAATTGAACAATACTGGTATAATAGAAGAAAAAAATTACCAACTACAACTAAAAAAAAAAATCACAACAGCCTTAAAACAAAGCAAAACAAAACAGTACTTTCTTGAAGATTTAACAAATGCAGTAGTTTAAACTATATTTTGGGGGAACTGGGTTTTCAACTTGGGGACTTAAGGTTACCCAAGCTATATGCCTAGTTCACACTGATTTAAACTTAACTGTTACTTTCCCCTTATAAAATAGCATTTATAAACCTCTAAGTTATATTCCTTAACAGAACATACACTGTTCAAACTGTGAAGGGTTCTTTTTTTTTTTTTTGCCTGTCCTGGGACTTGAACTCAGCCTGAGCACTGTCCTTGGGCTTTCTCAAGGCTAGAGCTCTAGCACTCGAGCCTCAACACCAGTTTCAGCTTTTCCTTTGTATGTGGTATCAAGGAATCAAACCTGGATCTCTGTGCATGCTAGGCAAGCACTCTTACCACTAGGCCAAACTCCCAGCCAAGGGTTCAATTTTTACTGAAGTAGATAGATCACATCCTGGGAGCTTCTGCATTCTATCAATGAGGTAGCATATCTAAAAGCCAAAGCAACATTTTTAAAACAAAAACATTTTCTTAGATTATAAAGACAGCAAAATAGACTGTATATTAAGATATCAAACAAAAGTATTAATGCTAGTGCACTGAATTATTAAAATAAGTTTCATAGCTAACATTATTTAAACAAGTTATACGGCCTGACTATTAAATGAAACCACAAATCAACCCTCCTCATGAAGGTATTTCAAGTTTTTGGTATGTTGTTGCCTATATTAGTTGTCAAAAATAATTGTGATATGACTATCAATACTGAAATGCAGATTATAGCTATGAAGTAAAAAAAAAAAAGGAATTAAGACACTTAAAGAGATTTATGTGGATAATAAACCCATCATATTATTTGTCAGACCTAAAGAGTAATTCTAGGCCAGGTTTGGGTGGCTCAGGCCAGTAATCCTAGTTACTCAGGAGGTTCAGATCTGAGGGTTGCAGTTCCAAGTCAGTCCAGGTAAGAAAGTCCATGAGACTTTTTTTTTTAGTCAGTCATGGGAACCAAACTCTGGGCCTGGGTGCTATCCCTGAACTCTGAATTCAGCTCAAGGTCCTAAACCTGGAGCCACAGCACTGCTTGTTTCTGGTTTTCTAGAGGTTAATGGGAGATAAGAGTCTCCCAGTCTTTGTGTCTGGGATGGCTTTGAATCCTAATCCTCAGATCTCAGCCTCCTGAGTAGCTAGAATTACAGACGTGAGCCACCTCACCAGAGGAGGCATCATTTCTTTTCTTTTTTGTAGGTCATGGGGCTTGAACCGGCCTGGCCTGGGCACTGTCCCTGAGCTCTTTAGCTCAAGGCTACTGTCCTACCTCTGGGCCTGCCTCTGGTCCTGGCTAGTATCTTGGAGCTGAAGAGCTCAAGGCTACTGCCCTACCCTTGAGCCAAGCCCTACTTCCCATTTTCTAAAGGTTAATTGGAGATACAAGTCTCAGGTCCTATTGTGCCCCAGCTGGCTTTGAACCACAATCCTCAGAACTCAGCTTCCAGAGTAGGTAGGATTACAGGCATGAGCTGAAACCTCATTTCTTAAACATTCCAACCTTTAGTCTCTACAGCCTTCAATAACAGAGATGAAATTTTTAAAAATTCTAAGTGACTAAATACTACAAATACCGTGTAAAACTCTTCTTTGTACGTTTGAAGCAAGGTCTTGCTTTGGAGTCTGGGTGGTCTTGAGATCTTCCCCACCTCAGCCTCCCAATTGCTGATTACAGATGCCACCATTTCCAGCTTAAATTTCTCTTTTGATTTCTTAAATTTCATTTTTATTCTTTCAACATCTCCTTGCTTTTATTTAATCCCACTAAGCTATAAAAATGAATATCATTTCCTATACCTGAAACACTACCAGTATGACACCCCAATTTATTTATAAGCTCCCACTTACAGCTATTTGCTTACCAACATATGGTCCACTGGCACAGAACTTCTTTTGAGACAATTTCAGTAATTTGTCATCTTCTACCTAAAAGACGTAAAACAAATGCTAATAGCATCGATCTCTTCTTTTCCCCCGCCCCCTGTGTATGCGGGGGCATTTCTACAAGAATTAGAGGGTGGAACCAATACAACTAAATGTCTCATGAGTGCATACAATTTAATGGCAATGAAGAGATGATACCATGGAATGGGCAAAAAGCTCACTACTATTCATTTAGGCATCAAAATATTCTAAAATCAGAATAAATTAGGAATAAAAATGTTCTAAATAAAAGCTCAGAGATAAGAGATTCAGGTTGTCTGCATGGGCTAGCTTTGAACCTTGATCCTCAGATCTCAGCATCCTGGTGGCTAAGATTACAGGTGCAAGCCATAGTACACGGCATGGATTTTCTTTTTTGAGACAAAGTTTTGCTGTGTAGCTTAAAGTGGCATCTAATTCCTCATCCTTCCACTTTACCTCCTATATGCTGGATTTACAGGCATGTATACCTTCAGAAAATACTTTTGAAAGTTTACCTGTTCAGCTTCCACATAAATGAGAGGGAATCCCATTTGTTTGGTCCAGGTATTCATCACAGCTGCTATAGGTTTGCCACTAGCACTTTCCAAACTTTCCCAAAGATCCTCTAAAAAATACATGTAAACAATATTAATCTAATTTCCTAAACTATCAGAATTTATTTTATTTACTTTTTTTTTGGTCGTGGGGCTTGAACTCTGGGCCTCGGCGTTGTCCCTGAGCTCTTCAGCTCAAGGCTACTGCTCTACCCTTTGAGCCACAGCACCACTTTCAGTTTTCTGGTGGTTAATTGAAGATAAGAGTCTCACAGACTTCAGTGCATCGGCTGGCTCTGAACTGCAACCCTCAACTCTCAGCCTCAAGAGCAGCTAGGATTACCATGCCCAGCCCATCAGAAATTTTATATAACTGTTAACATATTTGACTCTTCCTTGGTTCTTTTAGGTTCAGGAAACAATAGTTTTAACATCCACCCCTGCATACTGCATCTAAATAAATTTCATATAAAAATTGGTCTTTTAACATGTACTTAATCATTCTGATAGATAACAATATTTCAAATTACAATGAACAACAAACTAATTCAAAGAAAAAGCAGACAGTAACATGTTCATATATACTACTTCATAAAGTCATAAACAATGTCATTAAATTTATTCAATAAACCTAAGTTAAAACATAGTCAATGATAAAACAAATAAAACTTATACAGTCAAACATCACTTCCAGCAGAAAAAGTGCAGTAGAGTTCTATTGATACAGTAATGGTGATATGTATGGTGAAAAGCCAAAGACAATAAAATCTGCAAGAGGTAACTTTTGGTCTGCATCTTAAAGATGAGTTGTCAGACAAAAAAAGGGGAGCATACCCAGGTACAGAGAGCAAATGATCTAGCTACCAACAGGGAAGTATAAGATAGAAAACTTGAAGCAAAACTGGTTGATGCAACAACACAGTGTCTTCAATAAGCTTCAGAATAGGCAACATAGGAATAGGAGCCACATATAAGGTTTTAAAAAAAACTGGTGGAGGGCTGGGAGTTTGGCCTAGTGGTAGAGTGCTTATCTAGCATGCAGGAAGACTCATGTTCAATTCCTCAGTACTATATGCATAGAAAAGCCAGAAGTGGTGCTGTGGCTCAAGTGGTGGAACTCTAGCCTTGAAGAAAGCCCAAGGACAGTGCTCAGACCCTGAGTTCAGTCCCCAGGACTGACAAAAAAATTTTTTTTAAAAATTAAAAGAAAAAAAAACTTAGCAGAAGCCAAAATGTTTAAGCATGGCTTACAAAGAAGGATAAAGGCTCACTCCTGTAATCCTAGGTACTCAGGAGGCTGAGATCTGACGATCGTGGTTCAAAGTCAGCCTAGGCACTACAGAATGGGCCTGAGACTCTTTTATCTCCAATTAACCTCTAGAAAAAATAGGAAGCAGGGCTGTGGCTCAAGGGGTAGCGGCAGCCTTTAGCTAAAGAGCGCAGGGAGAGCACCAAGGCACAGAGTTCAAGCCCCGTTACTGACCAAAAAAAAAAAAAAAACCCTGCCAAGAGTGGTAAATAGGGTAATCAAGTACAGTGATAACACTAGCTAATCCTTCTAGAGAGATATTCATTCTAGCTTTAGTTCAACAGATGAAGTTGAAAGGACTGGGAAAGAATAACTGCAGAACTGTAGTGGAGAAGTCATAAAGTAGACTAGATGGGTTATGTGAAAAGACAGACAACTCTGAAACTTCTGCAAGAAGATAAAGACCATGAGCAATAATTAAAGTATAGTTGAATACCATGTACTGTCTATAAATAACAGGACCAAACAAAAATGTTAAATAATACTGGGCTTTACTATTCAAAGTGTAGCTTACAACTCAGTAACACTAGATTTACCCAGGCATGTTACAAATGTACTCCATACACAGAGTAACAGTTGTTTATCTCCATTTCAAACTCAACCTATTAAAGACTACCTGTGGCAGCATTCTTTTGTTGAAACTTGGTTAAATACATGTTCATTCCTCTCTTGAAGTCCTGAGAAAATTAAAAAAAAATTAAATACAAGAGTCAAATCTCAAGATTTAATAGTATACATGTACATTTGTAGTCAAAAGCAAACCTGGCACTGGTGGCTCAAGCCTGTAATCCTAGCTACTCAGTTGGCTCAGCTATGAGAATCTCATTTTTTTTGTTTTTTTATTTTGGCCGGTCCTGGCACTTGAACTCAGAGTCTGAGCACTGTCCTTGGGCTTTCTCAAGGCTGGCGCTAGTGCTCTATCACCTGAGCCACAGAACCACTTTCAGCATTTTCTATGTATGTGGTACTAAGGAATCAAACCAGAGTCTTCATGGATGCTAGGCAAGCACTCTTCAACTGGACCAAACTACTGGCCTGAGGATCTCTATTTTTAACTAGCCCACACAGAAAAATCTGTAATATTCATCTCCAACTAACTAGCAAAAAGCTGGGCTGGAAGTGTGACTCAAATGATAAGAGTGTCAACTGTAAGTAAAGAAGCCAAGCAAGGCATTGGTAACTCATGCCTCTAATCCTAATTATTCAGGGAGCTGAGATCTAAGGGATATGGTTTAAAGCCAGGCCAGACAGAAAAAAATCCTGTGAGACTCCTATTTCCAGTTAACCACCAAAAAGCTGAAAGTAGAATTGTTGTTCAAGTGGTAGAGGCTAGTCTTAAGCAAAAAAGCTCCTGGACAACATCTAGGCCTTGAGTTCAAATCCTAGAAATGACATTATTGTGTGTCTGCATGCATGCATGCGTGCACACACGCACACACACGTGCACACACACATATGCACATGCACACACACATATGCACATGCACACACACATACACACACACACAGAAATTAACTTAAATACTGAAGTGTCAGACGTACTATAAAATATACAATCCTGGGCCAGGAGTGTAGCCTAATGGTAGAGTGTACCATATACATAGAAAAAGCTGGAAACAGAGCTGTGGCTCAACTGGTAGAGCTCTAGATTCAAGAAAGCCCGAGGACAGTGCTCAGGCCCTGAGTTCAAGTCCCAAAACTGGCAAAATATACGTGTGTGTGTGTGTGTGTATATATAAATGTGTTTATGTAATATATATGTATACACACACACTTCTTTGCTGCCTGCTACCTTAAGACTGTATACGTGCCAGGCTCCTCAGGAGGCTGAGATCTGAGGATTGTCTTTCCAAATCAGCCAGAGAAGAAAGTACATGAAACTCTTTCTCTCCAATTAACTATCAAAAAGGCCAGAAGTGAATCTGTGGTTCAAGTGGTAGAGTGCTAGCCTTAAGCAAAAAGCCCAGAGACAAGTGTTCAAAGTGAGTTCAAGCTCTAGAATGCATATTCTTTTCCTTCTACTTTTGCCTTTAAGTTTTATACTGACCTCCCATTTTTACTCCTGAACGTACTTGCACATCACTATTCTAGGAGGAAATAGTCAATTTAAGAAGAAATATAGATAAGCAAAAAATTTATCTGTGATCAGATAATTAAAAAAAAAGTTTTCCATTACCTGATCCCCGATGTAGTCATGCAGCATTCGGATAACAGATGCACCTTTGCTGTATGATATAGCATCAAATATCTCATCAACCTCGGATGGATGGCCCACACTGACCTGGCAAACAGCATGATCCAGGGTTATGACCAGAACCAGACAGCCTGAAATACCAAATTACCTAAAAAGCTTTCTAAGAAAACCCTTCTAATTCCCTTCTATTTTTTTGCCTGTAACACTCTCATAAAGTACCCGACAATCATCAAAAGTGTAGCTAATTTAAGTTAAAAAAAAAAAATACAAGGATCATGTTATATATTCTAGTCCTGACTGTGCTCTGCTCAGGGGCATTCATTATGATATATTTACTCGTACGAGTATGGGAGGAGGTAAGGAAGAAATGCAGAGATAAAAACATTTGCTTTTTTCTGGGCCAGGAGTTTGGCCTTGTGGTAGAACGCTTGCCTGGCATGCACAAAGACCAGGGTTCGGTATCTCAGTACTACATACATAGAAAAAAAAAAAAAAGCTGAAGTAGTGCTGTGGCTCAAGTGGCAGAGTTCTAGCCTTGAGAAAAAGTCCACAGACAGTGCTCAGGCCCTGAGTTCAGCCCCACAACTGGCCAAACAACAACAACAACATCAACAACAACAAACATTTGGTTACTTACACTGATTATAATTAGTTTATGATTAAAACATTAAAAATTATTTATTTTACAGTTAAATAAAATCCTAGCTAAATATATTAAAATAAGATTATAACTTTCCTTATTTGGATGCAAAATTTCTACATATTAAACTAACTGTAATAAGGATGATAAATCAAGAGGATTAAAACAAACATAAAAACAGTCTAAAATAATAAAATGCCTGGTATTTTCCTTGCAATAATGGAATTATAGTGATCTTCAAAAGATACAGTTTCGGGCTGGGAGTCTGGCCTAGGGGTAGAATGCTTGCCCAGCATGCACAAGGACCAGGGTTTGATTCCTCTGTACCAATGCATAGAAAAGCCGTAAGTGGTGCTGTGGCTCAAGTGGTAGAGCTCTAGCCTTGATGAAAGCCCAAAGACAGTGCTCAGACCCTGGCTCTGAGTTCAATCCCTAGGACTGACCAAAAAAAAAAGGAACAACAAGCAATTTCACCCAGAAATTATCTCTTTATTTCAGAATCCTAAGCATCTCTATAATGAATTATTTATTTTACTAGAAAAGAAAATAATTATAGGTCAATGACTGGAAAATATAACTCACTTCAATAGGATGGCTGTTATCTAAGGCGTCAAGCTCCTGGGCTCGGGTATAATCTGCAGAAACAAACTGAGTCCAGATATCATACTCTGGAAAGCAGTGGTCCACACATAGATACTCAATCCAAGATGCAAAGCCTTCATTTAACCAAAGATGAGTCCACCATTCCTTTTAAAAAAAGAAAAAAAAAGTATAAGCAATAAGTGAGGGAAACAAAATGACTGTAATTCTACTCATTTGAAAAAAAAATTCTTAAAGAAAACAAAAAAAAATGTTCTTCTATATTCCCAAGTTTATGTATACATACACACATTTTTTTTTTTGTGGGTGGATCATGGGGCTTGAACTCTGGGCCTGAACACTGCCCCTGAACTCTTGAGCTCAAGGCTACCACCCTACTCTAAGTCCCACTTCCCATTTTCTAGAGGTTAATTGGAGGTAAGAGTCTCAGGTACTTATGTGCCTGGGCTGGCTTTGAACCTTGATCCTCAAATCTCAGCCTCCTGAGTAGCTAGGATTACAGGCATGAGCCATCAAGCCCGGCTCCAAGTTTATAATTTAAAGAGCCAAAATCCTGAAGCCATTCAGTAAAAAAAAAAAAAAAAAATCTTATTTGTGTCAAAGGATGGGCAAGAAAGGTCAGGTGAGCTGCCGATCTTGGGGGACATTTTCAAAACATTGCAGAAACTTCTTGCTATCATAGATAGAAATATGGAAAAGGAAAAGAGCAGATAAATGTAGGCAAGAGCAGAGAAGTAAAAAATATTATATAAAATTTAGCTTAGTAATCAGCTGTGGTGGCTCATACCTATAATCCCATCTAGAAAGTGGGGGGTATGAGAGGTAACTGTGAGACCCTGTTTCTTTTTTTTCTTTCTTTCTTTCTTTCTTTTTTTTTTTTTTTTTTTTGCCAGTCCTGGGCTTGAGCTCAGGCCCTGAGCAAAAAAAAAAAAAAAAAAAAAAGCTGGCAGTGGAGCAGCTACTGAAGTGGCAGAGGGGAAACATTAAACAAGAAAGCTCAGGGACAGAGCCCAAGCCCTATGTAAAAATTCCAAAGTCATTTAGGGAAGAACTTATTTTTGTATTAACATATGTCTATAAAGGTTGGTGATCTTAGAAATACGCGTAGGAAACCATTTCAAAATGCTTAAGTGGGCTGGGAGTTTGGCCTAGTGGTTGAGTGCTTGCCTAGCATGCATGAAGACCCGGGTTCGATTCCTTGGTACCACATACGTAGAAAAAAGCCAGAAGTGGTGCTGAGGCTCAAGTGGTAGAGCTCTAGCCTTGAGAAAGTCCAAGGACAGTGCTCAGGCCCTGAGCTCCAGCCCAGGACTGGCAAAAAAAGAAAAAAAAATGCTTAAGTAACACTACTTCCATTGTGTGTGTGCATGTGCACATGTGTGCCTGTATGCCGGGAATGGCACTCAAAATCTCACCACCCAAGAGATGGGTACTCTAAGATATACCTATCATCCCAGCTATATGAGGAAGTACAAATTGGTTGGGCCTTGAGCATAAAGTAATCTCAACAACAATGCATAAAGGGGGGCCAGGAGTTTGGCCTAGTGGTAGAGTACTTGCCAAGCATGCACGAAGATCTGGGTTTGCTTTCTCAGTACCACATACATAGAAAAAGCTGGAAGTGGTGTTGTAGCTTAAGTAGTAGAGCCCTAGCCTTGAGAAAACCTAAGGGCAGTGATCAGGCCCTGAGTTCAAGCCAGGACTGGCCAAAAAAAAAAAGGGGGGGGGGACTGGTAGAGTGGCTCAAGTGATATGGTACCTATCTAGCTAGGATAAAGTCTCAGTTAAAGACCAAAAAGACAAAAATCCAAAATTAAACAAAAAGTTAGTGGGAAAAATAATGGGGAGGCTAGGGGTAAAGCTCAAATGATAAAGCACTTGCCTATAAAGTGCTGCACATGCTTTACAGGTTCAATAGTCACTATTAAAAAGAACAAAACGGGCCGGGAGTTTGGCCTAGTGATTGAGTGCTTGCCTAGCATGCAGGAAGACCCAAGTTCCATTCCTCGGTACCACATACATAGAAAAAAAGGCAGAAGTGGTGCTGAGGCTCAAGTGGTAGAGCTCTAGCCTTGAGAAAGTCCAAGGACAGTGCTCAGGCTCTGAGCTCAAGCCCAGGACTGGCAAAAAAAAAAAAAAAAAAAAAGAACAAAACTAGAAAGCTATATTAGGCCAAACAAAAAAAGTTTGGAAAAAGTCAGGTGTCTTGGCTCATTCACACAATCCTACTCAGGAGGCTAAGATCTGAGGATCAAGGTTTAAAGGCAGCCCAGGCACAAAAGGACCTGAGACTCTTATCTCCAATTAACCTCTATAGAGTTCAAGCCCTAGAACTGGAAAAGGAAGGAAGGAAGGAAGGAAGGAAGGAAGGAAGGAAGGAAGGAAGGAAGGAAGGAAGGAAGGAAGGAAGGAAGGGCAGGCAGACAAAGGGGCCAGGAGTTTGGCCTAGTGGTAAGAGTGCTTGCCTAGCATGCAAAAAGACCCCGGTTCCATTCATTGGTACCACGTGCATAGAAAAAGCCAGAAATAGTGCTGTGGCTCAAGTGGCAAAGCAATAGCCTTGAGGAAAGCCCAAGGGCAGTGGTTAGGCCCTGAGTTCAAGTCCCAGGACTGGCAAAAAAGAAAAAAAAGTATCATGTAGTGCAATGATGAATATTAAACATTCGTGTAGAAATTCTCACCTATTACTACAACTAGATGGGGGCTGGGAATGTGGCTCAGTGGTAATTTGCTTGCCTAGCATGTATGAAAACCTGGGTTCAATTCCTTAGTACCACATAAACAAAAAACAAAAATAAGACTACATGGCAAGTGGAATGAACAAAGAATGAGTGACAAAAATTTTGAAGTGTTTAGCCATCAACTTTTTAGAATGATGATTTCAATCTAATTTTCACTGAAGTTGATTAAAGCTCTTAATAAAGTAATATATTAATCCAAGACAGAGGCCAAGGGACTTTTGGTTGAAAAACAACAAGTGCATTTTGAAATTCTAAAAGAATCAGATTTGGGGGAAGGGGATGCTTGAACGCAGGGTCTCACATTTTCATTTAAGCTTTTATGTTCAACACTGGCACTACTCTATCACTTGAGTCATACTTCTACTTTGTTTTTTGTTTTGTTTTTGTTTTTGATGCCTGTCCTAGGTTTGAACTCAGTGTCTGGGTGCTTGTTCCTGAGCTTTTTTTAGCTTAAGGCTGTGCTCAACCACTTGAACCACAGCTTCATTTCCAGCCTTTTGAGGTTAAAGAGATGAAAGTCTCACAGACCTCCTTTCCTGGGCTGGCTCTGAACTGTAATCCACAGAACTCAGCCTCCTAAATGGTCAGGATGATAAGTATGAGCCACTGGACCCCAGCAAAAGGGTTATTTTTTCTACTGGTGCTGATCCTGGGGCTTGAAATCAGGGCCTCAGTGCTGTCCCTGGGCTTTTTGCTCAAGGCTAAAACTCTTATTACTTGAACCACAGCTCTACTTCTGGCTTTTGGGTGGTTAATTGGAAATAAAAATCTTCCAGGCTTGTCTGGCATGGTGGCTCATGCCTATAATCCTAGCTACTCAGGAGGCTGAGATCTGAGGATCAAGGTTCAAAGCCAGCCTGTGCCAAAAGGACCTGAGACTCATCTCCAATTAGCCTCTAGAAAACAGGAAGTGGGGCTTGGCTCAAGGGGTAGGGCAATTGCCTTGAGCTGAACTCAGAGACAGTGCCCAGGCAGACTTTAAGCCCATGACCCACAAAAAAGGGGAAAAAAAAAAAACCTTACAGACTTTCCTGCTTGGGCTGGTTTCATACTGCAATCGTCAGATTATAGACTCCTCAGTAGGTAGGATTACAGGCATGAGCCAGCAGTGCCTGATCAAAGGATTTATTTTTGTGGTGTTACTTTAGCCACTCCTTCCCAGATGTCTCAGTTGTTAAATATCTTTCTTGCTTGCTTATTTCTAAGACATAGGAAAGTTAACTAAATATCTAAGCTAAATATACAACTCTTGTAAAGCCTTCAATGCTGTATTCAGTAAACCCAGGGCCTTGCATATGGTAGGCAAGTACTCTACCACTAAGCCACTTTCCTAACCCTGATAAATACTTTTCAAAGACAGATCTTGAAAATAATACCTTTCTATCACTTAACTATTTTTTTAGAATAATATTATAGTCAAATATTGTAAAAGCCTGTGTGATCAAAATAACATACAACAGGATGAAAATATAGTTTAGCACTTAAAAAATATTAAATACCATAGTAACAAGATTTCCAAACCATTGATGGGCAAGTTCATGTCCCACAACCAGTGCAACCCATTGGCGTGATGAAGAACAGGAATTTTTTGGATCAATAAGCAAAGCAGTCTCCCTGTTTTTCAAAACAAAACAAAACAAAACAATGTCAATATTGCAATAAAAGTAGGCATACGCAGTGGGGAAGATTCTGACAGTAAATGATGTGGCTAGGTTAGGCTTTAGAGATATTAATAAAACATTTCCAGAAAATATAGGGCAGAAAAGATGGGAGTCTGAGGGCTACCATAATAAAATTCATTCAACAAAAGATTAAACCAGGCTTTGGTGGTTCAACCCTGTAATCCTAGCTACTCAGGAGGCTGAAATCTGAGGACCACAGTTCAGCCTGGGCAGAAAAGTCAGTGAGACTCCTATTTCTAATTTACCACCAGAAAACTGGAAGTGGAGTTGGGCCTCACAGTGATAGAACATTAGCCTAGAGCAGAAGAGCTCTGTGACAGTACACAGGCTAATTAGCTGAAGTCCCATGACTGACCAAAAAAAAGATCAAAGACATGAAACAACAAATTTATTAGTTCTTTAATCTGAAATTTTATAAGTATTTCTGATTACAGATGATTATGCTAAACAAAGATATCTTTTCATTAAATGAGGGAAATAGCAGAGGAAAATGCAATCCAACACCCCCAAAAGAACACTGAACAGGCTATCCAAAACTTAGCTCATCTTAAAAGGCAAGTGAAAGTAGAGAACAAAAAAATTGTTTATGGACTCTGCTTCAAAAATTTTGCAAACCACATGTTTGTGTTGTGGTAAAAGACATGTAAAAAATTGGCTAGAAGATACAAAATAAGGGGAGGTTCTTCAAATTGGATAAATAACTGAAACTACTGGAAAGACACCAAAATGAGTAGCTCAGCCAAGAACATAGCTAAAAATGGTACTAATGCCAGATGCTCACTTTCAAAATCTATTTATTTATTTTTTGGCCCGTTCTGGGGCTTAGAATCACTTTCAAACTCTTACACGCTCGGATAGTAGCACCAGAAAGGCAAGTCCATCTGCATTCTTGAAATATTAATGAAACTGAGGGGAGAGGCAGATACCAAATCGTAAAGCAGAAGCTACTCAACTGTGATTAGGAGTGAAGACCTTATGAAGTCAGTGATTGGAAAGATAAGGCAGGGTGACGTGTCATTAACATACCTATAAGTAACAAGGCCCCAGTTCTCCATGGCACCTTCATAAAATAAATATAAACATTTATTGATATATATATGTGCATAGTTTTTCCTCAAAAAAATCATAAAATTCAATAAAGTTATTACAACTTAACAATAAAACGAAATTTACTTTACCAGCTGCAAAATCAGCAATAGCAATGAGATCAATTTTAGGTAGAGGATAAGGAACATTGAAGTACTCTTTATAAAAAGGCAAGGTTTTAGCAGCAACCTACAAAAGCACAAACAAAAGAACCATCTGATGAGTTTTTTTTTAAATAAATCATATAAAAAATCCACAAAGGAAAACCTGCTGCAAGGCAAAGTATCTCAAACTACAAGAAACCAATTCTAGAGAGCCTATCTCCTTCAAAGACTGACTAAGCCCAAGCTTTACATACACTGGACACACTGACCCATTTATAAGTAGGTATGAAAAGTATAACTTATAGTCTCACACTCATTCCCTAAAAAAAGAAATTCTACGTTTATATTCTTTTTAATCAAGAGCTGGGTTTTAACGCACAGCCCTGTGCATGCTTAACATGCACTCTACCACTAAGCTATATTATAGCACTGACTTTTATACTCTCAAAATAATTATAAAATGTTAATGCAACATCAATGTTGACATGTCCAAAATTCTATTAAAAATAAAATGAAAGGAGCATAAAAACGTTCAGACTAAATTATAAATAACTGTACTAATAATTTATCAGAAATGTAAATTCCCCAACCTGGAGTTATGGACTGTTGGAACAATCCTCTTCAAGTACATTTACCTCTAACGCAAATTTTCCTTGTTCTGCTTTGCCAACAGGGGTGTAAACACGGACACACACACCATCTTTTGACCTTGTTTCTACAAAGTCATATTCACCCACAACAAATGCCACCAGATATGTAGACATAACAGGTGTGCGGGCAAACTTCACTTCCACTAAATTTTCATCATCAGGGTATGGTTTCCGGTCAATTACATTCTTAAGGGGGAAAAAAAGGAAAAATTAAACAGATTTTCATTAATATTCTAGAGCAAACACTAGCCTAAAACTATAGGTTTTCATTCAATGTTTTTATCCTGTTAATATCTTTCCTCTTAAAAAAAACTGATCTAAGCCGGGCCGGTGTCTCACACCTGTAATCCTGGCTACTCAGGAGGCTAGAGATCTGAGGCTCAAAGCCAGCCCAGGCACTAAAGAACAAGAGACTCTTATCTCCAATTAACCACCAGAAAACCAGAAGTGGCCCCTGTAGCTCAAGAGGTAGAGTGGTAGCCTTGAGCTGAAGAGCTCAGGGACACCTCCCAGGCCCAGAGTTCTAGTCCCAAAGACTGACCAAAAACAAAAACAAACAAAAAAACCTGAGTCTGTATGGATGGCTCATGCCTATAATCCTAGCTACTCAGGTGGCTGAGACCTGAGGATCACAGTTCCAAGGCCGCTTGCACAAACTTATCTCATCTCCAATTAACCACCCCAAAATTAGAAGTGGAGCTGTAGCTCATGTGTTAGACCATTAACCTTAAGCAAAAAGCTCAGGGATAGTACCCAGGCCCTGAGTTCAAGCCCTGCAATTCACAAAAGGTTAAAAAAAAAGTATAATACACTTACACTAAAAAGTGCAAGTAGCTAAAAATTAGCTACTTATCGATAGCTAAAAAGTTAAAATTCTCAAGTACTTGAGACAAGGGGAATCCATTTATCTTTTTTTTCGGTTGTGGGACTTGAACTCTTCAGCTCAAGGGACCCCCTTATCTCTTGAGGCACAGCTTTACTTCCAGTTTTCTAGTGGTTAATCGGAGATAAGAGTCTCAGGGATTTTTTAGTGCCTGGGCTGGCAACCTGGACCCTCAGATCTCTGCCTCCTGAGTAGCTAGGATTACAGGTGTGAGACACCATGCCTGGATGTTCAATTTTTCTTGAATATATATTATGACAAGCATTGGGATGTTTTCCAGTAAGACTTCAATACTTTTCAAATGAAATGAGGACAGGAAAAAACAATAATAAATGATGCTATATGCCAGGCACTGGTTGCTCATGCATATAATCCTAGCTACTCAAAAGACTGAGATCTGAGGATTCCAAATTAGAGCCAGCCCAAGCAGACAAATAAATCCAAGACACTGTCATCTCTAATTAACTGGGGGTGGGGAGAGAAGGGGAAGCTAGAGTGGAGAACATAGTTCAAATGGTAAAGTGTTAGTCAAAAGCAAAAAAGCCAAACAAGACTACAAGGCCCTCAGTTCATGCCTCAGGACTGACACATACATGCAAAATTAATTAAAAAAATAGACTGTGGAATTTTCTCATCTCAAAAGGTATGGACTTCTAAAGTATTCCTGTACCAAGGCTGACTCTACACAAATGGGTAAAGTTTTCATTTTATTTTTGCAATTTCTAACTTCCCTTTGGTCTAAGCCCTTCTTTTCTACTGAAGCTCTTATTCCCTCAAATTTTATTGTTTCTTCCAACAAAGATTTACATAAGAAAATTCATTTTGGGGCTGGGAATGTGGCTTAGTGGTAGAGTACCTACTTAGCATGCATGAAACCCTGGGTTTGATTCCTCAGTACTACATAAACAGAAAAAGCTAGAAGTGGTGCTATGGCTCAAATGGTAGAACACTTGTGTCTTGAGCACAGAGAGACTCAGGGACAGTACCCATGCCCTGAGTTCAAGCTTTGGCCAAAAAAAGGCCAGGAGTTTGACCTAGTGGTAGAGTGCTTGCCTAGCATGCAGGAAGATTCAGGTTCAATTCCTTGGTACCACATACATAGAAAAAAGCCGGAAATGGTGCTGGGGCTCAAGTGGTAGAGCACTAGCCTTGAGAAAGTACGAGGACAGTGCTCAGGCCCAGAGCTCAAGCCCTGACTGACAAAAGGAAAAAAAAGAAAAAAGAGGGGCCGGGAGTTTGGCCTAGTGGTTAAAGTGCTTGCCTAGCATGCATGAAGACCCGGGTTCGATTCCTCAGTACCACATACATAGAAAAAAGCCGGAAGTGGTGCTGAGGCTCAAGTGGTAGAGCTCTAGCCTTGAGAAAATCCAAGGACAGTGTTCAGGCCCTGAACTCAAGCCCAGGACTGGCAAAAAAAAAAAAAAAAAGAAAAAAAGAAAAAGGAAAAAAAATGCATCTATACTATAAAATATTTGAGATGATCAGAATATAGGCTACAAGTTACCAAACATCATAAACAAGTCTGTCCTGAGTAATATATTTTAAGTAACGAATGACTTACTTTATAAATTATATCAATGGTAACAGTATAAAAAGCAAGTCAAAGAAGATAGGCCAGAAACTTAAACATACTTTATTATACAACTACAACTTCTGATATTTAAATATAAAAGTTGTTTTCTTTCAACTAATTTGTTTTCCATTTGTATTGATAAAAGAACTAAAGGGGCCGGGAGTTTGGCCTAGTGGTAATGTGCTTGCATAGGATGCATGAAGACCCAAGTTAGATTCCTTGGTACCACATACATAGAGGAAAAAAACAAAAAAAGCTTGAAGTGGTGTTGGGTGCTGTGGCTCAAGTGATAGAGCTCTAGCCTTGAGAAAAGTCCAAGGACAGTGTTCAAGCCCTGAGTTCAAGCCCCATGACTGTCAAAAAAAAAAAAAAAAAAAGAACTTAAAAAAAAGCAAATTAACATGTTAATGTATTAAACAAGGATTCCTTATTCTATAGGGGAAATCCCTCCAAATATAAAAGGCTATTGAGCAAAAGAGAGCTCATTGGAAATAAACACTAGTTGTGTTTCTAGTGTGTACTAAGTTACTGCGCTAGGTAATAAAATGTTATACCATCTAATCACAACAAAGCAAAAACACCATAATAAAAATTTAAAAGAGATATAAGCATATACATACCATGTTTGATAAAGCTACTCTGTCTTTAGGAACAACCAATGAGATATCAAAAGTTGCCTTAATGGCAGGTTCATCCCAGCAAGGAAAAGCTCTCCGGGCATCAGTGGCCTTAAGAAAAGAGTATGAAATATAAATAACCACTAAGTTAACATCAAGTATTTCATGAAGCATCTGCCATTTCTATTTTATTCAGTAGTTAGTTCATGTTCAACCAAATATATATTCCTTTTCTATTCAGTGTTAAGCAAAAGGCTATAAACTACAAAGAAAATATAATACACGCTACCACTGTAAAAATGTATCCACATAGTTCTTAGACACTAGCAACCATCCAGAAACAAGGTCCACTACCAATCTGAACAATCTGAGAATCAGAGAGATAGGGAAAGTATGAGTAGAAATGAATTGGCCAAACTGATTTTTCTTATATGCATGCGTGAAATATGATACAACTCCTTTTAACAATCAGCATACTCTTTTTTTTTTTTTTGCCAGTCATGGGCTTGAGCTCAGGGCGTGAGCACTGTCCTTGGACTTTCTCAAGGCTAGAGCTCTACCACTTGAGCCTCAGCACCACTTCCGGCTTTTTTTCTATGTATGTGGTACCGAGGAATCGAACCTGGGTCATCATGCATGCTAGGCAAGCACCTTAACCACTAGGCCAAACTCCCGGCCCTCAGCATACTCTTTTAAAAAAAGGAATATAAGCCAGGTGCAGTGGCTCACATCTGTAATCCTAGTTACTCAGGACGCTGAGATCTGAGAATTGCAATTCAAAGTCAGCCCAGGCACTAAAGTCCATGAGACTCTTATCTCCAATTAACTACTAGAAAACCGGAAGTAGGGTAGAGCTCAGGGACAACGCCCAGGCCCAGAGTACAAGCCCCACCAAAAAAAAAAAAAAAAAAAAAAAAAAAAAAAAAGGAATATTAACAAGTTCTATTATTACTAGGAGGGAAGAAAGTAAATGGAAAGGATGAAGAAAGATGAATATGGTCAAAATACTTCACATGTATGAAAATGGAACAATGAAGCTTGTAGAAATTGGTGTGGAAGGAGGGAAAGGAGGGAAAAGAGTGACAGAGGAAATGACTCTAATCAAGGTACACTGCAGGCATATGTAGACATGTCAAAATGAAATCCCCTAGTAAAACTAATTGGTGATAGTTAAAAAATGTGAAAAGCCTGGGTACTGGTAGTTCACACCTGTAATCTTAGTTACATAGGAAGTTGAAAATCTTCAGACTGAAGTTCAAAACCAGCCTGGGAAGATAAATCTGTGAGATTCTCTCCATTTAACTGGCAAAAAGTCAGAAGGGGAGGTGAGGCTAAAAATGCAAGAGTGTTCAAACAATAATAGAAGGCACCTTGTTCAAGCCCAAACAGCACACATACATACATACATACATACACACACACACACACACACACACACACACACACACAAATAAATAAAACCAACTCTCCCCAAATATGAGAATCAAATGCAATTACACCTGGTTTTATTTTCTTGTGCTAGTAGTAGGGCTTGAACTTAGGGTTTTGACACTGTCCCCTTAGCTTTTTCACTCACTGTGCTTTATCACTTGATCAACACCTCACTTTCATTTCTGTCTTTTCGGTGGCTAACTGGAAATAACTGTCATGGATTTCCCTATATGAGCTGGCTTCAAACATTAATCCTCAGATTTCAGCCTCCTGAATTTAGGATTACATGTGCTAGCCACTAGCATTGCATCCTATTTGTTTTTGTGCAAGTCCTAGGGCTTGATAAATTCAGGGCCTGAGCACAGTCCCTGATGATTTTTGCCAAAGGGTGGCATTCTGCCACTTGAGCCACCCCACTACCACCACTACTGCTACTACTACTACGACTGCTGCTGCTGCTACTGCTGCTGCTACTACTACTACTGCTGCTGCTACTACTGCTGCTGCTGCTACTATTACTACTGCTACTACTGCTGCTGCTACTGCTACTACTGCTGCTGCTGCTGCTATTACTACTGCTACTACTGCTCCTGCTACTACTACTGCTGCTGCTGCTATTACTACTGCTACTACTGCTGCTGCTACTGCTACTAGTACTACTGCTACTGCTGCTACTATTGCTACTACTGCTACTACTACTGCTGCTGCTGCTACTACTGCTACTACTACTGCTGCTACTGCTGCTGCTACTGCTGCTGCTACTACTACTACTGCTACTGCTGCTACTGCTGCTGCTATTACTGCTGCTGCTGCTACTACTACTACTGCTACTGCTACTGCTACTACTACTACGACTGCTGCTGCTGCTACTGCTGCTGCTACTACTACTACTGCTGCTGCTACTACTGCTGCTGCTGCTGCTGCTACTATTACTACTGCTACTACTGCTGCTGCTACTGCTACTACTGCTGCTGCTATTACTACTGCTACTACTGCTGCTGCTACTACTACTGCTGCTGCTATTACTACTGCTACTACTGCTGCTGCTACTGCTACTAGTACTACTGCTACTGCTGCTACTATTGCTACTACTGCTACTACTACTGCTGCTGCTGCTACTACTGCTACTACTACTGCTGCTACTGCTGCTGCTACTGCTGCTGCTACTACTACTACTGCTACTGCTGCTACTGCTGCTGCTGCTACTACTGCTGCTGCTGCTACTACTACTACTGCTACTGCTACTGCTGCTGCTACTACTACTACTGCTACTGCTACTGCTGCTGCTACTACTGCTGCTGCTACTACTACTACTGCTGCTACTACTACTACTGCTACTGCTGCTGCTACTTTTGTTTTTTGTTAAGTCCTGAGGCTTGAACTCTGGGCGAGTGCTATCCCGGAGCTTTATCACTCAAGGCTAGCAGTCTACCACTTTGAGCCACAGCACCACTTTCAGTTTTCTGGGGGCTAATTGGAGATAAAGTTTGATGGACTTCCTGCCCAGGCTGGCTTTGAGATCCTCAGATCTCAGCCTCCTGAGTAGCTAGGATTACAGGTGTGAGCAACCAGCGTCCAGCTAATTATTATTTTTTTGTTATTACTAACAAATCTAAACATCTAGGAAAACTAGGTATGTACAAAGGCACAAAGGCTTTTCAGACACATAAAAGCTTAGTAATCACAATACCCACGTACACTCTTTTTTAAAAAATTGCTTGGAGAGGCCGGGAGTTTGGCCTAGTGGTAGAGTGCTTGCCTAGCATGCATGAAGACCCAGGTTCGATTCCTCAGTACCACATACATAGAAAAACCTGGAAGTGGTGCTGTGGTTCACGTGCCAGAGCTCTAGCCTTGAAAAAGCCCGAGGATAGTGCTTAGGCCCTAAGTTCAAGCCCCATAAAAAAAATTGCTTGGAGAAATTAGAAATGATGATGCATATCTGTAACATCAGAGCTTTGGAAGGTAGAAAGATAACAACAAATCGGAGGCCAGCCTAGGCAAAAGTAATGGGCAAGACTTTCTGCCAAAAAAAACCCCACATAAAATAAATAAGATAGCTGGGTGCCTGTAATCCTAACTACTCAGGAGGCTGAGATCTGAGGATCGTAGTTCAAAGCCAGTCCGAGCACTAAAGTCTTCTGTTAGACCATTTCATATTTCACACACAAAAAATTTTTTTTGGATACACACCAGCCAACATTTCAAGATGAAGTGTTCAAAAGAGTTTGAGACAAGCAATATAGTAATTTCAAATACAGAATTAAGCCTAGACAAGGGGGGAGGGAAAGTGGGAGAGTAACATAGGAAGGGGGTAATAATGTTCAAGAAGTAATTTATTCATGGGGGGCCGGGAGTTTGGCCTAGTGGTAGAGTGCCTGCCTGGCATGCACGAAGACCCAGGTTTGATTCCTTGATTCCACACTCACAGAGAAAGCTCAAGTGGTAGAGTGCTAGCCTTGAGGAATGCCCAAGGATAGCACTCAGGCCCTCATCAGTTCAAGCCTCAGGACTGTATTTATAGAAATAAATACAAGGGGCCTTGAGTTTGGCCTAGCAGTAAAGTGCTTGCCTAGCACCCATGAAGACGCAGGTTCCATTCCTTGGTACCACATACACAGAGCTACTCAGGAGGCTGAGATCTGAGGATCGTGGTTCAAAGCCAGCCCAGTCACTAAAGACCATGAGCCTCTTATCTCCAATTAACCACTATAAAACCAGATGTGGTGCTGTGGCTCAAGGGGTAGGGTGGTAGCCTTGAGCTGAAGAGCTCAGGGACAGTACCTAGAACGAGAGTCCAACCCCACAACTGACAAAAAAAGGAAGGAAGGAGAGAGAAAGGGAGGGGAGAGAGAGGGAGGGAAGGAGGGAGAGAAAGAGAAGGAGAAAGGGAGGGAGGGAGAGAGGGAGGGAGGGAGGGAGGGAGGGAGGTAATTTGTAACTTTATTGGGCTAAGAGCATAGCCTAGTGGTAGAGTGCCCACCTAGCATGTATGAAGTCCTGGATTTGATTCCTCATGCTCGGAAAAAGCTGGAAGTGGCACTGTGGTTGAAACGGCAGAACACTAATCTTGAGCAAAAAAGCGTACAAGGACACTGCCCAGGCCCTGAGTTCAGGCCACAGAACTTGCAGGCAATGAAAGAGGGGGGGGAGAGGGAGAGAGACAGAGAGACAGAGACAACAAGCCAGCCAAGTACCTGTGATCCTCCTAGCTACTCAGGAGGCTGAGTTCCAAGCAACTCAGGCAGGGAAGTCTGAGACTCTTACCTCTACTAAACTACCAAAATGCCAGAAGTAGAGCTGTGGCTTAGGCAAAAGAAGCCTAGACCTGAGTTAAGAGTTCTAGGATTGGCACAAAAAATAAAGCCAAGTGTAGTAGACATGTGTCTAATCACAGCTATTTAGGAGGTAGAGACAGGTGGTTATTGATCTGGGGATAGCACAGGCAAACATACAAAATCCTCTGAAAAACTACAAGCAAAAGGACCGGTGGCATATCTCAAGTGATAGAGCTTTTGCCTTGACAAGTGCCAAAGAAAGAAAAGAGACAATTAGATGAATATCAAATAAACCCTAAGTATAATTATGACTAAAAGGAATTTAGCCTCAAGAATCACCTTAAGGGCTAGGAGCATGGCCTAGTGGTAGAGTGCTTGCCTAGCATCCATGAAGCCCTGGGTTCAATTACCTGGTACCACATACACAGAAAAGGCTGGATGTGGTGCTGTGGCTCAAGTGATAGTAGAGCACTAGCCCTAGAAAGCCCAAGGACAGTGCTCGGGCCCTGAGTTCAAGCTGCAGGACTGGCCAAAAAAAGTCATCACCTTAAATAATAGCATCAAGGGTTGGGAATTTGGCCTAGTGGAGTGTTTGCCTAAATATACACCAAGACCCGGGTTCAATTTCTTGAACCAGACATGGTGCTGAGCCTCAAGTGGTAGAGCTCTAGCTTTGAGACAATTCTCAGGCCCTGAGCTCAAGCCCCAGGACTGGCAAAAATAAATAAAAAATAAAAATAAATCGAATTTTGTCAGATGCTTAATTTAAGAATTATGTTAAGCTTAGTGCTGATGGCTCAAATCTGTAATCCTAGCTACTCAGGAAGCTGAAATCCAAGGATCAAGGTTCAAACCCAGCACAGGCACACAAAAGGACCTTCTCTCCAATTAACCTCTAGAAAATGGGAAGTGGGGCTTGGCTCAAGGGTAGGGCAGTAGCACTGAGCTGAAGAGATACACCCAGGCCCAGAGGTAGGTCGGTAGCCTTGAGCTAAAGAGCTCAAGGACAGTGCAAGGCCTAGTTCAAGCCCCCATGACCCACCAAAAAATTGTTTAAAAAAAGTTCAAAATCAGCCCAGGAAGAAAAGTTTGTGAGATTCTTATCTCCTCGAAATCTACCAAAAACAGTTGGAAGTAGAGCTGTGGTTCAAGTGGTAGAGTGCTAGCCTTAGCAAAAGAAGCTCAGGATATCAAAGCTCCAGGTCTAGAGTTCAAGTCCCAGAAGTGGTACATACAACAAACACATACACAAAACACACACACAAACATGGGGCCAGGAGTTTGGCCTAGTGGTAGAGTGCTTGCCTAGCATCACAAAGGCCCCGGTTAGATTCCTCAGTACCACATACATAGAAAAAAGCCGGAGTGGTACTAAGACTCAAGTGGTAGAACTCTAGCCTTGAGAAAATCCAAGGACAGTGCTCAGGCTGAGCTCAAGCCCAGGACTGGCCAAAACACACACACAGAGACACACACACAGACACACACAGACACATTCACACGGAGTTATATTTTAGAAACAGGTGGCTCACATTTGTAATCCTAGCTACAAAAAGAGACTGAGATCTGTGGATCGCAGTTCAAATCCAGCCCAGGCAAGAAAATCCATGCAACACTCCTGTCGCCAATTAACCAATAAAAAGCCAAAAGTGGAACAATGGCTAAGCAGTTGTAAGATAGCTAGTCTTGAGCACAAAAGCTCAGACTTTGAGTTCAAGCCTGTTTCACCCAAAAATTTATAAGAATTATAGTACGTTAGAAAAGGATAACACATACCTCAAACTGTGTTACAGCAGCATAGCGCACTTCTCCAGAAGGGGTGGTATATTTACTTCTATAGAAACCTTTCATTTTGTCATTCAGCTCTCCAACAAAATCTATCTTTAAGGTTCCTGTACCTGTGATTGAAGATAAATAAATTACTTTTATGGAAATGTTAAGAACAGTTATCAAAAATATGTCCTCAGGATACTATGTTTAGATGACTGTTTACAAAGTTCAAATCAATCTTTTTTTTCTCAAACACTCTTGGCACTGAAGAGAATATTTGGTTGATACAAAAGACAAACTAATCCTAAAATGCCTGCCTCTTCAAACCATGTTTAGGGTAACTGCTTAAAAAATAGTTTCATTAATCTAATCTCAAATACTGAATCCATGAAAATAGGAACAGGAAAGGAAACATTTATTATTAAATGCCTGACACATGCTACTGTGCAAGGGCATTTAAAAATATTTATGTCTATTCATAAAGCTGAATGTGGATATTGTCCCCATTTTTTTTCAGATGAGGAAACAAAGGCTCATATTTTTTTAGTAAGCAGCAAGATTAGGAAGAACATGCCTTAACCCCAAATTTATGCTTTCTGACAATTTACAACATACGAACTGGTCTTTTTGACAGTTTCATGTATGGGAAAAGAAATATAGCCAATTGTTTTATGATGAAAGACAAACACTGCATCTGTTTATTCCAAAGACAACACAATTTGCCTACTTTTGTAGGAACTACAAGAAGACCAATGATTTGGTCTGCAAAATGGCATAATACAAATTTAAAGTCATTTAACCAACTGAATATTGACCTTAAAGAATATATTTAATCAATGTTATTAGATACAAATAAAAGTGCAACCTAAATATGTACCCTATTGTATAATGTACTTTTATAACAGAAAAATATCTAGTGGCCATCTACTAAATTCAGATGAATGGCAAAACAATCCCATTCTATATTTTAAAAATCAAATCTCACACAAAAATTTCAAATGTTGACTTCAGTCCCTATTTATAATAAGATCTTAGGGCATGAAAGTCTAACAAATCAATGAGATGGTATGAGTATACAAATTAGAACAAATTTTTATATCCTATTTTTCTAAACTGTTATTAGAAGTTCTATACAGTATTGACATTTGACATCAACCAAAATGTTTCTGACATGTTCAATCTTGATATTCTTCTAGGTGATCTTAAAGTCAAATGTTCATCTGCTGAAACCAAATTTGCTTTTTGGGAAGGTCCAAAGTCGCCAAGTTTACATATCAACAGAATAGAGGAATGACAAACCATCAAGTGTTTCTACACAAAGTTTGTCTGTAATGTAACTAAACTGATTTCATGTGTCTCAAACTGGTTTTGAAAATAATCTAAGCAAAAATTTCAGATTTTTGTAGCATAGTCACCACTGCCATATTCTTAAAGCAATCATGATGAAAATCAACAACTGAAATCCAACTAAATAGACATCTGTAGTAGCTATTTAAAAAATCAGACATTTGTGAATATCTGAAGGAACAGTGAATACCTGTTTGTATCTGTGGTACTGGAAATAAACCCAGTGCCTCATTAATACTAAGCAAGGCACTTAACCATTGAACTACACAACCAGATTCACTCAGTACTTTAAGTAGAATCACAGATTACTAGGATAGTAAGTATAAGTCCAGCAAGAAACTCAATAGGAACTCTTAAAAATTGACTCTGAAGAGTAAAATGACACAATTTTAAGAAAAAAAATTAAAATTACTTATTCTCTATTTTCTTTAGGAATTCACTGATTTTTTTTTTTTTTTGTCAGTCTTGGGGCTTGGGCTCAGGGCCTAAGTACTGTCCTTGGACTTTCTCAAGGCTTAGCACTCTACCTCTTGAGCCTCAGCACCACTTCCAGCTTTTTTCAATGTATGTGGTACCGAGGAATCGAACCCGGGTCTTTGTGCATGCTAGGCAAGCACTCTACCACTAGGCCAAACTTCCGGCCCCTCACTGATTTTTTTTTTTTTTTTTTTGCCAGTCCTGGGCTTGAGCTCAGGGCCTGAGCACTGTCCTTGGACTTTCTCAAGGCTAGAGCTCTACCACTTGAGCCTCAGCACCACTTCCGGCTTTTTTCTATATATGTGGTATGTGGTACCGAGGAATCGAACCCGGGTCTTCATGCATGCTAGGCAAGCACTTTAACCACTAGGCCAAACTCCCGGCCCCCCTCACTGATTTTTTTAAAGCAGATGTGTTCATGTTATAAAGTTCAGAAGAGAAATCTAATAATTTTTTAATACCTTTAATGGAAATTGTTTGACGGAATTTTACATTAACACTACAGATAAAGTTGGCCTGTTTTCACTATATCACATATTAAAATGTTTTAAACTATAACATATTCATGGTAAGTATACTTTCAATTTTTTTCCTATTTGGAACAAAAGTGGATTCAAAACTCATAACTAAATAAGAAAGGCTGCTTACACTTTTACTCGGTTTTAAATCTCCAAGGCCATCAAACCATAACAAGATATTGATAGTGACCACTTCCAAAAAGTGGCATACTAAACAAAATACAAAGTATTGGAAAGGATTATTACCTGAAATTCAAACAAAACACAAGTTAAAGTTTTAAAAAATCATTAATAAATTCAATTAGTGTCATATTATACAGTACTAATTACAAGTATTTACTGGTGAAAACAGTAGAATTTTAGGATAAGCAAGGAGAAAAAAACTTCTTGACAATTTTAACTTGTTGAATTAATACCAGGATAAAATGATCACTAGTTGTTCTAATTTTATACGTAGTCACACACAAAACTTAAATTATTTCTTCAAATTAGGTATCTTATTGATTTGCATGGTGAAGCTTTTAAAATGTAATTAGCTGATTTATAAATTAAATAACTAAAACTACGACATCTATTGTAAAAATAGAGTAGAACATATAGATATGTTTTGTTTTCCCATTCCTGGAGCTTGAACTCAGGGCCTAGACAATGTCCTTGGGCTTTCTCAAGGCCAGCACTCTACCACTTGAGCCACAACACCACTTTTGACTTTTTCTGTGTATGTAGTACCCAGAAATTGAACCCCGGGCTTCTTGTATGCTAAGCAAACATTCTACCACTAGGCCACACTACTGGTCCCTAAATCTTGATATACTTTAACAAGAAGAAATTTAATAAGCCTGCTAAAGAAGAAAATAAACCTACTAACTGTTATAAAATTAAGAACAATTTATGTAAAAAGGGAATAAAAAATCGTGCTGTTAGGAACAAAATTTCTTCTTATCTCATTCCTCAATCTTTAAAATGCTAAAAAACTACTAGTGAATCTCATATACCAGGAGGCTGAGATCTGAGAATAACAACCATGCCATTCCATGTCATCTCACCTCCAACAAACTACTCAGAAAAGGCCAGGAGTGGTGCGTGCAATCAAGTGTTTGAGCCAAAAAAAAAGCACAGGAATCTCACATAGGTCCTGAGTTCAAGCACCAAGACCAGCACACAAAAAAAGATAACCATTGATTCTATAATTGTTGCTAGACCTTACAGTAACTATAGTATCATACCCTAGAAAAATGTCAAAGATGTTTTATTCAGCTATAACTTAAAGTTTATTGATGTCATTAAAATGTTCATATTTAGTCTATTATCAGACATACCATTTCAGCAATCTGTTAAAATCTGAAAAGAATTTTGTTTTAGATTTCCTTTTTTTTCTTTTTTTTGCCAGTCCTGAGCCCTGACCTTGGACTTTCTCAAGGCCAGAGCTCTACCACTGGAGCCTCAGCACCACTTCTGGCTTTTTTCCATATGTACGTGGTACCGAGGAATTGAACCTAGGCCTTCGTGCAGCTAGGCAAGCACTCAACCACTAGGCCAAACTCCCGGTTGTCATATTTTTTCCTTTTTAATATACAAGCAATGCCTATATATTTAAGGGGTAAGAACTTGAACTCAGGGCCTGGATGCTCCCTGAGATTTCTGTTCAAGCCTAGCACTCTACTACTCTACCACTTGAACAACAACTCCACTTTGGGCTTTTTGGAGGTTAATGGAAAAAAGTCTCATGGACTCTACTGCCCAAGCTGGCTTTGAACAATGATCTTCAGGGCTTAGCATCATGAGTAGTTTTGGATTGCAGGTGTGACCCCCTGGCACCGAGCAGGAACTCATTCTTTTTCTTTTTCTTGGTGTCAGCCCTGGGGCTTAGACTCAGCACCTGGACACTGTCCACAGGATTTATCTGCTCCAGGCTAGCACTCTGCCACTTGAGCTACAGCTCCACTTCTAGGTTTTGGAGTAGTTAGTTGGACATAAAGAGTTTCACTGATTTTCCTGCCCAGGCTGGCTTTGAACCATGATCCTCAGAACTCAGCCCCCCCCCCCCCCGAGTAGCTAAGATTATAAGTGAGCTGCCAGTACTCAGCAAAAACAACAATTTTGCAAAGGAAACCTGGGGATATAAAAAGTTTAGTATTGAAGCACTTGGTCTGACATGTGCCAGGCCCTGGGTTTGAACCTCAATACCGCAAAAATATAAAAATAAAAAGCATAGTGAAGATTGTTTATATTTTCTAAATGAAGCACCTCTGTCAGATCACAAAGTCTGCCAAAATTAGGCTTTACTAGTTAAATATAAGCTTACTAAAACCAAAATACTACAATGTTTTAATATACTGAATGCTTTTGTGTGTATGTGTGTTGCTGGTACTAATGCTTAAAATCAGAGACCGGAGGCTACTAAACAGGGGTTCTTCCATTTAAGTTATACCCCTAGTGTTTTGCTTTAGCTATATTTCAATCTTTTTTTTTTTCTCAGTCCTGGGACTTGAACTCAGGGTCTGAGCACTGCCCTTGGGCTTTCTCAAAACCAAAGCTCTACCATTTGAGCCACAGTACCACTTCCAGCTTTTTCCTATGTATGTGGTACCAAGGAATCAAACCTGGGTCTTCATGCATGCTAGGCAAGCACTCTACCAGTAGGTTAAACTCCTGACAACAACCTTAAGTTTTTGACCAGTCAGCAGTGGATCTCAATCCTCCCACTTAAGCCTCTGGCATAACTGGGACGATAGTTGATATCACCACACCCAATCAATGGTATAAATGTCTCCCTGAATTTATTCATTTATTTAGGCCTAGACTAGCTATGAACTCCTTATTCCTACCTGCCAAGTGGCTAGGATTAGGGCCTAGGTTTGAGCCATTGTACCTGACCTCTAACATTTTGACTTCTTCATATAAACATAACATCTTTAATTTTTTATAAAATAAATGAGATGGCTGTATTTCTTAGTGCTAAACAATACTTATTAAAGCAAAGCATGTTTTTTTTTTGTTTTCTCAGGTATGGGGCTTAAACTCAGGACCCAAGTGCTATTTCTGAGTTCTTTAGCTCAAGGCTACCACTTGGAGCCACAGCTCTACTGGTTTTCTGGTGGTAAACTAGAGGTAAAAGTCTCACAGACTTTCCTGCCCAAGCTGACTTTGAACCTGGAGCCTCAGATCTCAGTCTCCTGAGTAGCTCAGATTACAGGCCTGAACCACTAGCATCCATCCTCCTTTCTTAAATGATTGTTAAGTTTACATATCTTTTCAAACTAATGATTTATTGTTGCTAGTTATAAGGCTTGAATTCAGGACCTGGATACTGATCCTAAGCTTTTTGTTCAAGGTTAGCACTCCACTTCCAGATTTTTTGCTAGTTAATTAGAGATAAGTCTCAAGACTTTCCTTCCTGCCCAGGCTAGCTGTTAACTGTAATCCTTACATCTCAACCTCCTGACTAGCAAGGATTATAGGCATAAGACATCAGCTCCCAGCTCTTGGATTTTTTTTTTTGGTCAGTCAGTTGGTCAGTTTGGTCTGGGCCTGGGTGCTGACCACTTCAGTTCAAGGTTATTGCCCTACCCTTGGGCCTGGTGTTGCCCCTGAGCTCTTCAACTCAAGGCTATTACCCTACCCCTTGAGCAACAGTATCACTTTTCTAGTGGTTAATTGGAGATAAGAGTCTCACTGTCTTTATTGCCTGGGCTAGCTTTGAACTACAATCCTCAGACCTCAGCCTCCTGAGTAGCTAGGATTATAGGCATGAGCCACCATGCAGAACCTCTTGGACTGTTTTTAAACTCAAGTGTTTTAATATCACAATCCTACCTATGTCATTTTTTGTGGGATTTTCTAGTATATAATGAGTTTAAACTCAGGACTACAATCTTGTTAGGCAAGTGCTCTATTACTTATGTCACATTCTTAATTCTTTTGCTTTTATTATTTTTCCATGGGGTCTTGATTTTTCATAGGTTGGCCTAAACTGCAATCCTTCATACTTATGTTTCCTGAGTAGTTGAGACAAAAACAAAGCAAAGCAAAACAAAACAAAAAAACAAGTGCCACTATGCTCAACTTTTTATTAGTTGACAGGATGTATTAGTGTGTGTCATGCTCAACTTTTATTAGTTGACAGGGTATATTAGTCTGTGTGGAGGGGTCCTGAGGCTTGAACACAAGCCTTGGGCACTGGCCTTGAATTTCTGTGCTCAAGGCTAGCACTCTACCACTGAGCCACAGCTCTACTACCAGCTTTTCGGTGTTAGTTGAAAATAATTCTTGAAGACTTTTATGCCCAGGCTGGCTTCAATATGTAAACCTCAAGATCTCAGCCTCTGGACTAGCTAGGATCAAAAGAGTGAGCCAATGGCATCCAGCTTGTAAATAATTTCATCTGTATGATTTCTACTTGAATATACATTATTTCTTCATCGTTCAATCTTATGACTTTTTTCTAAATTTTCTATCACCTTGAAAAGCTAACAATATCTTCATTTTACTCTCACACAAATTAAGTTTGGCTACAGCATTGAATTCTAGACTGAAACTCATATTCACTTAGTATTTTGAGTAAGCAGTAACTCATAAGTGTCTTGTTTCCTTGTTCCTGATCAAAGTCTAGTGCTATTCTGATTCATAAACTATAAAGATACTGTGCCAGCTTTTTCTTCGGTCTCATTCCAAATACAAACTGTCAGAGAGCTTCACTTTATTCAAAGTTCTAAATTTTGCTTATACAGGTTTACAGTGTGCAACTTTTAACATTTTAGTCTTTTTTAAGTGCCAATACAGTATGGGGGGGTGAACTGAGAGGGGGCACTGTCCCTTAGGATTTTTTTTTTCTTTTTAGCTTAAATCTGGTGTTCTACTGTTTCAGCTACAGCTTCACTTCTAACTTTTTGGTGGTTACAGATTAAGAGTCTCAAGGACTTTCCTACCCAGGCTGGCTTCTAACTGCAAACCTGAGATCTCAGCCACCAGAGGGGGGAGAGGAGGGGAAGGTGTCTCTCCAATTTGCCTGCCTAAAATGACTTCAAACCTCAATTCGTATACCTTAGCCTCCAGAGTAGCTAATAATAGCCCACTGGAATCTAATTTTAAGAGCCTCACATTTATGCTAAGCAAGTAGCTCAACCACTTGGGGAACAGCCTCAATTTTTTTTTTTTTGGAAAGGCGATAGGAAAGTTGTGTGTGTGTGTGGGGGTGTGTGTGTGTGTGTGTGTGTGTGTGTGTGTGTGTGTGTGTGTGTTTGGTCCTGGGGTTTAAACTAGGGCCTAGCACTATCCCTGAGCCTTTTGCTCAAGATGAACACTATAGCTCTACTTGCAGCTTTCTGGTGGCTAATTAGAGATCAGCGTCTCAGATCTCAGCCTTCTGAGTAGCTAGGGTTACAGGTGTGAGCCACCAGTACTTGGCAATAAGACAGTTTTATTAGAATAAAAATATGACAGAGAAAGAGTGTATCATGCCAGGGAAAGACAGCATTTCAATCTATCCCTGCCATCTTGGTGGTCTTTTGCTATGTTTGTTCATTTATGCCCATCCTAGGGCTTAAACTCAGGGCCAGAGTTCTGTCCTTGGGCTTTCTCAAGGGTAGCACTCTACCACTTGAGCCACAGCACCATTTCTGGCTTTTTCTATGTATGTGGTACTAGGAAATCAAACCTGTGCATGCTAGGAACGCACTCTACTACTAGGCCAAACTCCTGGCTCCTATTATATTTTTTTACTTGCTTTTTAGATTGGTTCTTACATTTTTCCAGGGGCAAGCCTCACACTGTGATCCTAATGCCTTTCACATAGCTGGGATTATAGCTGTGTATGACGATGTCTAGCTTGTTTGTTGAGATCTAGTCTTGCTAATGTCTGGAGCTAGCCTGGAACTACAACCTCTCCTCTTGAGTTACAGGGAAGGAACTTTGTTTAAATTTTTGTTGGTCATGGGGCTTAAACTCAGGGCCTGAGTGCTGTCCCTGAGTTCTTTTACTCAAGGGTAGCACTGGAGTGGTTTTTATTTTCCTTTTTTTTCCTATTGTTTGTTGAAAATTCTTGATTTTTCTTTCTTTCATTTTTTTTTTTTTTTTGCCAGTCCTTGGGCTCAAACTTAGGGCCTGGGTACTATACTTGTACACTTTTGTTCAAGGCTAGCGCTCTACCACTTGAGCCACAGTGCCACTTCTGGCTTTTTTTGTGTATGTAGTACTGAGGAATTGAACCCAGGGCTTCATGCATGCTAGGTGAATCCTCTAACCACTAGCTACGCTCAATTTTGTTTTCTAAAACTTTGTTTGTATCTTGGCCAGTCCTGAGGCATGAACTCAGGACTTGGGTATTATCCTTGAGCTTTCTCAAGGCAAGTGTTCTACCACTAGAACCACAGCACCACTTCCAGCTATTTCTGTGTATGTGGTACCAAGCAATTGAACCTAGGGCTTCAGGCATGTTAGGCAAGCACTCTGCCACTAGGATACACTCCTGTCTCTCTATCATATCACATTTTCCAAAATTTTTTACTCCAATTCTTCCAGTGTGATAGCCCTCTGCCTGCCCTTGTTTAATGAATGTCAATATTGGGTGTTTCTTAACTATCTAAGGGTACTAACTGAATGTTTCTTTCAACTTCTTAAACTTTATACACTTAATGTTTTGGGCTGGGAGTTTGGCCTAGTGGTAGAGTACTTGCCTAGAATGCACGCATGCACGCAGACCCAGGTTCGATTCCTCGGTACCATATGCATAGAAAAAAGCCGGAAGTGGTGCTGAGGTTCAAGTGGTAGAGCTCTGGCCTTCAAAAAGTCCAAGGACAGTATTGAGGCCCTGAGCTCAACCTCAAGACTGGCAAAAAAAAAAAAAAAAAAGTCTTCTTCTTTATATACTTAATGCTTTGGTTTTAGCTCTACTTTTTAAATTAAAAGTTCTTTCCTCGGGCCGGGAGTTTGGCCTAGTGGTTAAAGTGCTTGCCTAGCATGCATGAAGACCCGGGTTCGATTCCTCGGTACCACATACATAGAAAAAAGCCGGAAGTGGTGCTGAGGCTCAAGTGGTAGAGCTCTAGCCTTGAGAAAGTCCAAGGACAGTGCTCAGGCCCTGAGCCGAAGCCCAGGACTGGCAAAAAAAAAAAAAAAAAAAAAAAAAAAAGTTCTTCCCTCAAATGTCTGGCAATTGCTGCCCCTGTAACTCTAGACTTCTGGCAAAAAAAAAAAAAAAAAAAAAGTTCTTTCCTCAAATGTCTGGCAATTGCTGCCCCAGTAACTCTAGACTTGGTCAAATGACTTGCTTTGGTAAATAAAATGTGAATGGGCTGGGCGCCATGGCTCATACCAATAATCCTAACTACTCAGGAGGCTGAGATCTCAGGATTGAAATTCAAAGCCAGCCGGGCACTAAAGAACATGAGACTCTTATCTCCAATTAATCACTAAAAATATGAAAGGTGGGGCTGTGGCTCCAGGGATAGGGTGGTAGCCTTTAACTGAAGAGCTCAGGGACAATACCCAGGCCCAGAGTTCAATTCCCATGATCTACAAAAAAAAAAAAGGGGGGGGGGCTGGGAGTTTGGCCTAGTGCTTGTTTAGCATGCACGAAGACCCAGGTTCGATTCCTCGGTACCACATATATAGAAAGAAGCCAGAAGTGGTGCTGTGGCTCAAGTGGCAGAGCACCAGCCTTGAGAAAAAGCCAAGGACAGTACTCAGGCCCTGAGTCTAAGCCCCAGACTGGCAAAAAAAAAAAAAAGGTGGGGGGGCTGGGAGTTTGGCCTAGTGGTAGAGTGTTTGCTAGCATGCACGAAGACCTGGGTTTGATTACTTGGTACCACATACATAGAAAAAAGCCAGAAATGGTGCTGTGGCTCAAGTGGTAAAGCTCTAGCCTTTAGAAAAGCCCAAGGACAGCACCGAGGCCCTAAGTTCAAGGCCCAGGACTGGCGGCAAAAAAAAAAAAAAAAGCAAATGGGTATCAAATTTGCACCATTCATGAAGAAGCTTTAAATGTGACTTATGGTTCAGCTCTCTCCCCTACCTCGGACCTTGCCATCTGCCATGTTTAAGAATAGCATGCTCGGAGCTTCGTGGTGGCTCATGCCTGTAATCCTAGCTACTCAAGAGGCAAGGTCGGGAGGATCAAGGTTCAAAGCTAGCCCGGGGAACAAGATGACCTAAGCCTCTTATCTCCAATTAACTTCTAGAAAATGGAAGTGGAGACTGACTCAAGGGTAGAGCGGTAGCCTTGAGCTAAAGAGCTCATAACCCACAAAAACAAAAGCAAGCTTGGGCCAGGAATTTGGCCCAGTGATAAGAGTGCTTACCTAATATGCACTAAGAACAGAGTTTGATTCCTCAGGGCCACATACATAAAAAAAAGCCAGAAGTGGTGCTGTGGCTCAAGTGGTAGAGCTCTAGCCTTGAGAAAGTCCAAGGACAATGCTCATGCCCTGAACTCAAGGCCCAGTACTGGCAAAAGAAAGAAAGAAAGAGAGAGAGAGAGAGAGAGAGAGAGGGGGGGGGGGGAGAGAGAGAGGGAGAGAGAGAGAGGGAGAGAGAGAGAGAGAGAGGGAGAGAAAGAAAGACAGACAGACAGAAAGAATAGCATGCTGCAGAGTGCCTGCTCGTTCCAGGTTCTAAAATGAGAAGACTTGTGAGGTGAAGGGGACCCAAAAAAGTGGGTATATGGCTACAGGTATTCAAACAGTCCTGTGAACCCACATGTTAGCAAGAAATACTGTGATAACACAGATCTGTGATCTTATTTGTAGGCTAACTTGTAAACATATACTCTGTAATACACAGTGTATTTCTGGAAGGATTTACTAAACAATGGAAGTAAAAGAGGGTCAGAAAGAAGTAATCTCAGTTTTCACATGACTGTATTCAGTGTCTTTTAAGATATGCTCAATGTAGAACATTTATTTTTATAATAAAAACACCTGAAAACAATTCCAAAAGTACTAAAAAGATATAACTAGCTCAATTTCTTTTCTGAAAGTATTTTAGTATAGAGCAATAGATGCATAATATAAAGAATTTAACCCAAAAGGTATACATGAATAAAAAACATCAATTATGTAATTTAGACATAGCCCATTGTTTCATTTGTACCATTTTAAAGATATGAACCAAATTAACTATGTAATTTTATATTGTTTTTCAATTTTATATTGTAATGGATACTTCATAGTGTTATGAATTCACAAGCTGTATAAATCTTTTGCCTGTTTTAAACTTCAGCTAACTTGACAAAAACTGGTTTAGTAATCAGTTATTTTGATATGCATTATTACTAGAAAGCTGAGTTATTTCATATATTTAATAAGTCCTCTGAATTTTTATGAATTATCTGTCATTTACTATTCATAATATTTTACAAATTAATTTGCATATAAGTTTTCCTACTATATCAAAAAGTCTTTTATATTCATTATTTGCTTGTTTGTTTTTTGCCAGTTCTGGAGCTTGAGCTCAGGGCCTGAGCACTATCCTTGGATTTTCTCAAGACTAGAGCTCTACCACTTGAGCCTCAGCACCACTTTCCGGCTTTTTTCTATATATATGGTACTGAGGAATCAAACCCAGGTCTTCGTGCATGCTAGGCAAGCACTCTACCACTAGGCCAAACTCTCAGCCCTTCATTGTTTTTTGGTTTTTTTTTTGACTAGTAGTAACATATTAACTAATCTTTCCTTCCTTGCCTCACATCATAATACTTACACATCAAAACAATATGTGGACAGCTGGGACATGGCTCAAGCTGCAGAGACCTGCCTAGCAATAGTAAACCCAAGTGCCTCAGATGAAACTCAAGTACCTCAAGAAAAAAAAAATGTGTATTGAGTAGTCACATCAAAATTGGGATTCAATCAAAAGGTAGAGTTAAATAAATATTTAAGGTTTTTTTGTGTGTGTGTGTATGTGTGTGAGATTCTATTTATACTTCCTGTACAATGAGATGACAGATGCACTATGTCTAGCTTTTTATGGGTTAAGATGCCTGGGTTGGTCTTAAACTGAGATCCTCCCAATTTCAGCCACCTGAGTAGCTGAGATTAACTGCCCCAAGTGATAAATTTATTTTTCAAAAGCTGAAACTGGAAACAAAGTATTTTATTGTAGTACAACAGACCGATCCTTCCATTTTTCTATTTAGTTTACTTAAGAACATTACATAGTGATAGAAAATAGAAACTTCCATAACCCCAAATTCTTAAAAACAAAAATCTTTTGGCATCCTCCATGTTGAAAGGAACCTTCCCCCCTCCCCTTTTTCTTTCCTGTGGTGTTACTGGGGTTTGAACTAAGGGCCTTGTGCATCCTAGGTAGTCATTGTACCACTTTGACCCATCTCCAGCCTGGAAAAGCCCTTTCTCAATCTGCTAACAATAAGGTGGTGGGGGGGGGGGATTACAGGCAATAAATAAAGCTGCTACTTGTGGAATTTTACAAAACCAACATCTCTTACCTGTTTGAAGAGTACTAGGAAAAGACAAGGTGACTTTTTCATCTTCATTTTGATAGTTAAATCCCGTAGCATGTATTTCTACAAGGAGAAAAAAATTACAAATGTTACTTGACTGATAAAATGAAATCTATACTACACTTGTTAACATTTTCAAAAGTACAAACTCTACTAAAATAAAATATTCTTTTTATTTTGTCAGTCCTAGGGCTTCAACTTCGGGCCTAGACAGGGACCCTGAACTCAAGACTAACATTGTACCTCTTTAAGCTGCAGTACCCTTTCCAATTTTCCAGTAGTTAATTGGAGTTAAAGAGTCTCCTGGACTTTCCTACCTGAACTGGCTTTGAACCACAATCCTCAGATCTCAGCCTCCTGAGTAGCTAAGATTACAGGCATGAGCCACCAGCACCCAGCTGAAATATTCTTTTCTTTTCTTTTCCTTTTGCTAGTCCTGGGGCTTGAATTCAGAGGCTGGGCACTGTCCTTAAGTTTTCTCAAGACTAGTGCTCTACCATTTGAGCCACAGAAACACTTCTGGCTTTTTTTATGTGTATATGGTACCAAGGAATCAAACCCAGGATTTCATGCATACTAGACGTACACTCTACCACAGGCCATATCCTTGACCCCCTAGATGAAATATTCCTAATTTAGCAAATCAAGTCTCTATTAACAGACAATGTCATTTCAACTTAACATATTTTAGGTTATACAACCTAAGTGAAATAGTTATATATTATTTATCCTTAAATAAGTATACACAGAGTCGGGCACTAGTAGCTCACACCTGTAATTCTAGCTTCTAGCCTGAGATCTGAGGATCACGGTCCAAAACCAGCCCAGGCACAAAAGTTCTTGAGACTCTTATCTCCAATGAACCACCAGAAAGTGGCACTGTGGCACAAAGTGTAGAACAGTAGCTATGAGCTGAAGAGCTGGATGCTCAAGAGCATTAGAAGCATTTTTGCCCAAGGTTGTCATTCTACCACTTGAGCCATAACACCACTTCAAGTATTTTGGTTGGTAACTGGAAATAAGAATCTCAGGACCTAAGGCCTGGGAATTTGGCCTAGTGGTAGACTTTTTGCCTAGCATGCATAAAGACCCAGGTTCGATTCCTAGGCACCACATACACAGAAAAAAGCCAGAAGTGGTGCTGTGGCTCAAGGGTAGAGTTCTAGCCTTGAGGAAAAAGTCCAAGGACAGTGCTCAGGCCTTAAGTTCAAACCCTACAACTGGCAAAAAAAAAAAAAAGAATCTCAGGACCTAGCCCAGGAGTTTGGCCTAGTGGTAGAGTGCTTGCCTAGCATGCACAAAGACCTGGGTTTGATTCTTCAGTACCACATACATAGAAAAAAGCTGTAAGTGGTGCTTAGGCTCAAGTGGTAGAGCTCTAGCCTTGAGAAAATCCAAGGACAGTGCTCAGGCCCTGAGGTGAAGCCCAGGACGGGCAAAAAAAAAAAAATCTCAGACCTTTCTGAGACTGTCTCAGAACTGAAATCCTCAGATCCATCACCTTAGTAACAAGGATTAGAGTCATAAGACACTAGCTTCTGGGCTCCAAAGTTTTGCTTTCTATGCTGCACTCCTCTAAGAGGAAATCTAAAAGATGTTTTGGCTGAACCCTGCACTAGCCTGGCTTCAAGAATTTTAAAGATCTAATCAACTGCCAAGATTTGGGTACTGAAGATGTAGAATGAATATTCTGTCCCCAAAGATAGATAACAACTCAAGTCAGGTGTGAGTGGCTCATGCCTGTAATCCTAGCTATTCAGGAGGCTGACATCTGAGGATCATAGTTCATAGCCAGCCTGGGCACAAAAGTCTGTGAGACTCTTATCTCCAATGAGCCACCAGAAAACTGAAAGTGACTCTGTGGCTCAAAGTGGTAGATCTTGATCTGAAGAACTCAGGGACAGCACCCAGGCTGGGAGTTCAAGCAACACAATGGGGAGGGGGGGGGTTGCTGGGACGGGAGATAGATAACTCAAACTAAGATATGAATCACATGTACTTCTGCTAAAACTTTTTGTTTTCACATTTTACACAAATAAAAAGGATCAGAACACACTGTATGGGTTATACTAAGAGTTTATTTACTTTCTCCCCTGCCATGAGGCTGATTCAAATGATTGGTACTTTACTGTACTTAGTTGTTGACACATTAAGGAAAGGACTTATGAGCCAAGTTCAACCCATTCCAAATGAAAACCCAGCCAAAGTAGATTTAATAAGCATATGAGTAGATATTCAGTATCATTAAACATTAGGCAAATCTGAATCAAAACCACAATGAAATACCACTTCAGATCCACTAGATGACTGTGATCCATCTGGGCAAAAGCAGATCCCACCCCAAACATAATGTTAGATGTGATGGTTCATACCAGTTATCTCAGCCACTTGGTAGGTATATTTAGGAAAATTGCATTCCAAAACTCACTTTTGACATAAAACAAGAGATCCTATCTAAAAGCAAATCAAAACAGGGCTTGAAAGTCTACACAAGACTTGCTCTGAAATGTTCGTGTTAGCATTACTTATAGCAGCTCCAGAGTAAACGCAAATATTTAAGTGTTATTCAAATATCCATCAATTGATGAATACTAAAATGTGATGAGCTGGGTGCTGGTGGCTCATGCCTGTATCCTAGATACCTAGGAGATTTAAAGCCAGTCCAGGAATGAAAATCCATGAGACTCTTATCTCAATTAACTACCAGAATAGTGGAAGTAGTGCTGTGGCTCAAGGTGGTACAGCGTGAGCCCTGAGCTAAAGGACAGTGCCCAGGCCCAGAGTACAAGACCCACCACCAACCAAAAAAAGTAGTGAGTCCAGAAACTTAAATGTTATTTAAAGTAACGGCATATTAACACATGCTACATAGTGACAGATTTGAATACATTATAATAAAGTAAAGAAACCATACATAAGAGGTCAGGAGTGTGGTAGAGTGCTTGCCTATGCCTAACAAGCCTGAAGCCCAGGGTTCGACTTCTCAGTACCATATACACAGAAAAAGTCAGAAGTGGTGCTATGGCCTAAGTGGTAGACTGTGCTAGCCTTGAGGAAACTCAAGGTCAGTGCCAGAAAACCTAAAGTGACTGTGGCTCAAAAGGTAGGGTGGTAGCCTTGAGCTGAAGAGCTCGAGGACAACACCCAGGCACAGACTTTCAAGTCCCACAACCAAAAAAATAAAGAAATAAAAAATAAAGGAGGGGGGGGAGGGAGAGAGAGAGAGAGAGAAGCCACACACAAAAACCATATATTCATGGGACCAGGAATTTGGCCTAGTGGTAGCGTGCTTGCCTAGCATGCACGAAGACCCAGGTTTGATTCCTCAGTACCACACACATACATAGAAAAACCAGAAGTGGTGTTGTGGCTCAAGTGGTAGAACACTACCCTTGAGAAAGCCCAAGGACAGTGCTCAGGCCCTGATTTCAAGCCCCAGGACTGGTACCAAACAAACAAACAAACAAAAAAATACCCACGTATTCATGTATGTGCAGAACAGACAAATCTACAGAGACAAAGGAGATTGTACAGGGCTGGAAGACTGAGGGAAATGAGCAATGACTAGTAGGCACTTTGTTTTTGGAGTTACAAAAATATTCTAAAATTGATTCTGTTGATGGCTATAGAACACTATAATATACTAAGAACAAATGTTGAATTGTATATGGTTTAAAGAATACACTGTATGATACATGAACTATATCTTAGTAGGTAGACAGGATTTCAAAATCATTGCTTCAAACATGTCTTTTAAAGCTAATATCTGTACAAAGCCAATGAGTAACTGTAATTTCATATTTATGTAGCCAGTCCTGTGGCCTGAATTCAAGGACTCACACTCTTGATTGGCTCACCCAGCCCAGAATTTGTTCGATAACTGAAAATTAATTTCCAAAGACTTTTCAAACCCAAAAGCTAACTCAAATTTCTCCATATCTCAGCTCCTGAGTAGCTATGGTTATAACATGAGCCACCCAAGCTTATAATTTAAAAATTTTAAAGAATTTTAAAGTGGGGGGAGGGTAATGGGTACCAAGACATGTGAAAGGGTATCAATGTATGTGAATTAATGCACCTTCTATCTGGCAAATATCATGTAACCCTTCTATTAATTACAATAAAAAATATTAAAAAAAAGAATTTTAATCCTCAAACTAACCTTTTTTATTTTATGAATGAAGAATATGAGGTACATAAGAGATTAATAGGGCAGGGAACATAGCCTAGTAGTAGAGTGCTTAGGGGCTAGCATGCTGGAAGCTCTGGGTTCAATTCCTTGGTATCACATACACAGAAGCTGAAAGTAGCACTGTGGCTCAAGTGGCAGTGTGATGACACTGAGCAAATAGTGTCCAAGAACAGTGCCCGGGCCCTGAGTTCAAGCCCCAGGACTGGTTGAAAAAAAAAAAAAAGGGAAAAGAATCTCACAGACTTTGCAGCCAGGACTGGGATGAAACTGCAATCCTCAAATCTCAGCCTCCTAAATAGCTAAAATTACAGGTGTGAGCCACCAGTGGTCAGCTCTTATTACCCACTTAACAAAAGACCAGAAGTTGAGTTCAAATGGTACAGCACCAGCCTTGAGTAAAAAACTCAAGCAAGAACATAGGATTCTGAATTCAAGCCCCATATTAGCACAAAAATAATGACTTTATGTATTTTTAAAACAAACCCAAGCTAGCTGGGTGCCAGTGGCTCACACCTGTAATCCTAGCTACTCAGGAGGCTGCGATCTGAAGATCATGGTTAAGTTCGTGAAACTCAACCACCAAAAACCTGAAGTGGTGTTACAGCTCAGTGGTAGAGCTGAAGAGCTCAGGGACAGCATTCAGATCCAGAATTCAAGCACCATGACAAAAAAATTTTTTTATTTGAATTTAAAAAATTAAATCAGGGACCGGGAGTTTGGCCTAGTGGTTAAAGTGCTTGCCTAGCATGCATGAAGACCCGGGTTCGATTCCTCGGTACCACATACATAGAAAAAAGCTGGAAGTGGTGCTGAGGCTCAAGTAGTAGAGCTCTAGCCTTGAGAAAGTCCAAGGACAGGCTCAGGCCCTGAGCTCAAGCCCAGGACTGGCAAAAAAAAATAAAAATAAAAATAAAAATTAAATCAATGAGAAGGTGTTGCAATGATTGTTAAGTAATGCACCTTCGAGCTAGTGAATATAATGTAACCCTTTTATTGATTACAATAAAAATTATTTTTAAAAAGTAAAAAAAATTAAATCAAATAGATTTATACGAGACATGTATTTTTTTTCAAGCTCGGATTCACTTCATTATTCCTGTATAAAATCTTTTATTCTGGGGCTGGGAGTTTGGCCTAGTGGTTAAAGTGCTTCCCTAGCATGCATGAAGACCCGGGTTCGATTCTTGGCACCACATACATAGAAAAAAGCTGGAAGTGGTGCTGAGGCTCAAGTGGTAGAGCTCTAGCCTTGAGAAAGTCCAAGGACAGTGCTCAGGCCCTGAGTTCAAGCCCAGGACTGGCAAAAAAATAAAAAAATAAAAAATAAAAGTTTAATAAAAAAACAATCTTTTATTCTATTTATTATTTTTTTTGGTGGGTCATGGGGTTTGAACTTGGCTTGAGCACTGTCCCTGAGCTCTTCAGCTCAAGGCTACCACCCTACCCCTAGGCCTGGGCCCTGTGCTTTTTCAGCTCAAGGCTACCATCCTACCCTTGTGCCAAGCCCCACTTCCTGTTTTCTAGGGGTTAGTTGGAGGTAAGAGTCCCAAGTCCTTTTGTGCTCTGGCTGGCTTTGAACCTTAATCTTCAGATGTCAACCTCTGAGTAGCTAGGATTATAGGCGTGAGCCACCAGAACTGGCTTCCTGTATAAAATCTTATGTTGTGGCCACAGCTGGAGCTTGGGTCCTCTGCACAGAGACTCTGGTGTGGGTTTTCACAAGATGGTCAGAGAATTCCTAGTAAGGAGATTTGGTGAAGACAATCTCTTTCCAGGTCAGGTAACTGTATGTCTTAGAGATGGCATCAAAGGTGGCTTTGGCAAAGTTGCCCAAGGTGACAGTATAGTTCCTAGCTGAGGCGTAGCAGTCATCCACTCCAGCCATCATCAACAGCTTCTTGGGGACAGGAGCTGAAATGATCCTAGTGCCTCTGAGGGCAGGGATGAGATGTACTAGCACACAGCCACAGTGGCCTGTCACCTTGCATGGAACGGGCTTGCCAATCTTGTTCCTCCAGTGGCCTCTCTGCACATGACCATTGTAGTTGCCAATGGCCACAAATGCCTTGAGCCTGATGTGCTGGCCAGCGTGGGTCTGCTTCTGCACGGGCATGACCTCCAACATCACATCCTTGATGGATGCCCCCAGGGAGAAGTCAGTGACCTCAGACTCCTTGATGGGTAGGGAGAAAAGACAGTCTCCTCCAAAGACTTCATGTCCTTAACCAGGCAGCCCAGTTTGGGGACAGGGATCTACTCTTGTCTTCGGCCTTACCTCCACAAGAGCCCCCAACCCCCTACCACGACCTCCAAAGTCTGCTACCTAAAACTCCACAGAAGCCGGAAGCCACAAGGACTCCTACCAGGGCCCTCCCGCTGCACTGGCGTTGTCTTCACAGAGAAGAAGGGAGACATGTATTCTTTGGTTCAGCCTATCTTATTTGTTTGGTCTCATTGAGAACTTTGGTTTGGAGTTCTTATCTTATATTTTCATAAGTAAAGTGATACTGAAATTCCTTTCACTTAACTTTGTGTATGCATGTGCCCATGCACGCACACACAAACACAAGTTTAAACTTGAGGCCAAAGCTCTGTCCCTAAGCATTGGTACTCAAGACTAGCACTTCAATTGCACTCATCTGAATCAAGGCCCCACTTATGGCTTTTGTAGTTAACCTGAGATAGTCTCAGACAATTCCTGCCCGGACAGGTTTTCAGATTCAATCTTGAGATCTCAGCCTCCTGAGTAGCAACAATTACAGGTGTGAGCTACTGATGCCTGACACATTTACAATTCCTTTATGGGACAAGTTTCTTCTTTCCATCTTTTTTTTTTTTTTTTTTTGCCAGTCCTGGGCTTGAGCTCAGGGCCTGAGCACTGTCCTTGGACTTTCTCAAGGCTAGAGCTCTACCACTTGAGCCTCAGCACCATTTCCAGCTTTTTTCTATGTATGTGGTACCAAGGAATTGAACCCGGGTCTTCATGCATGCTAGGCAAGCACCTTAACCACTTGGCCAAACTCCCGGCCCATCCATCTTCTTATTTTGAGAGCTACATTACATGTGTATTCAGAGAACGAAGACAGCTAGGCACTGGCGGGTATAATCCTAACTACTCAACCGGCTGAAATCTGAGGATCGTGGCTTGAAGGAAGCCAGAGCAGGAATGACGGTGTGACTTTTTTTGGGGGGGTTGGGGGGAGCCAGTCCTGGGACTTGAACTCAGGGCCTGAGCACTGTTCAAGGCTAGAGGTCCACTACACGAGCCACAGCACCACTTCCAGCTTTTTTCTATGTATGTGGTACTGAGGATTTGATCTGGGGTCTTCATGCATGCTAGGCAAGCACTGTATGTACCACTAGGCCCAACTCCTGGCCTCTGTGTGACTCATCTCCAGTTAAATGACAAAAAGGACAGAAGTGGCACTGCAGCTCAAGTGGCATGAGTGCTGCTAGTTTTGGGCAAAAGAGCAAAAAAAAAAAAAAAAGTAACAGATAGGGCCGGAGTTTGGCCTAGTGGTTGAAGTGCTTGCCTAGCATGCATGAAGACCCGGGTTCGATTCCTCGGTACCACATACATAGAAAAAAGCCAGAAGTGGTGCTGAGGCGCAAGTGGTAGAGCTCTAGCCTTGAGAAAGTCCAAGGACAGTGTTCAGGCCCTGAGCTCAAACCCAGGACTGGCAAAAAAAAAAAAAAAAAAAAAAGTAACAGATAAATCTACTGCAAAGAGTTAGCTGTTAATGTTTTTAGTTATCTGTTAATGTTTTTTAGTTATCTGTATGTAATTGGATAAGAGGATGTATATTAAGAGTTGCATAAAGGTGTATGCATTTACCAAATATGAAATATCATTCTTTTGTCAAGTTAATGGTTTTGTTCTAAAATTATTGGTTCACAATATACTTAAAGTGTTTTTGTTTCAGGGGGGGTGGGGGGGAGGGTAATGGGTACCAAGACATGTGAAAGGGTATCAATGTATGTGAATTAATGCATCTTCTATCTGGCAAATATCATGTAACCCTTTTATTAATTACAATTAAAAAAAAAGTGTTTTGTTTCATTAGACACATGCATACTCCACATGCACACATTCAAACATACAATTGTACTTCAAAAAATGTTAGCATTTATGTGTCTTCAAGGAGAAAATCAAAATACTGCTGGCAGATTTGAAGTTAAGCATTAGAATTTTGATGAAATAATATATCATCAATGAAAACATTTTCTAACACTGATAAATTTCATAAACTAATATCTAACAAAGTATACTGGGATACAGGTTGGTACAAAATTTCAAGTAATCATTTTCTATGTGTTTTTACCAAAAGCATTTATTAATGATAAATTAAAAGGCTCTTTATGGGCTGGGAGTTTAGCCTAGCAATAGAATGCTCGCCTGGCATACACGAAGACCGGGGTTCAATTCCTTGGTACCACATACTCAGAAAAAGCCAGAAGTGGCACTATGGCTCAAGGGGCAGAGCATTAGCTTTAAGCAAAATGTGTCCAAGGACAGTGACCCAGGTCCTGAGTCAAGACACAGGACTGGCAAAAAAAAAAAAAAAAAAAAAAAAAAAAAAAAAAAAAAAGAGCGCCAGGCACTGGTGCTCATGCCTATAATCCTAGCTATTCAGGAGGCTGAGATCTGAGGCTCATGGTTCAAAGACAGCTCAGGCAAAAAAGGTCTGTGAGACATCTATCTTCAACTAACCACCTGAAAATCTAATGACACTGTAATTCAAAGTGGTAGAGTATTAGCCTAGAGCAAAAGAGCTCAGGGACAGCACCGAGGCCCCAAGTTCAAGCCCCATGGCCAGAAGCCCACCCATCCCCACCCACAAAAAAAGACAGTATCAACTGGACGCTGGTAGTTCATGCCTGTGACCCTAGCTACTCAACAGGCTGAGATCTGAGGATAATGGCTCAAAGTCAGAACAGGCAGAATAGTCCAAAAAAGCCAGAAGTGGAACTACAGCTCAAATGCTAGAATATCAGCCTTGAGCACAAAAGCTCAGGGACAATACACAGGCCCTGAGTTCAAACATGAGGACAGACACTGACAGACTGACAGACACCACACACCCACACCCACACCCACACACGGAGTGACATTTTTCTTTTTTTTTTCCCCTTAGATTGGGACTACCTTTTGTTTTTGCTCACTGGATGGGTATTCTACCACCTGAGCCATTCCTCTAACCTTAACAGGGTCTTAAGACACATGCCAATACCTTTTACAGGATTGCTGCCCATATCAGAAAGTAACATAACTTACAATGAAAAGTAACAGTTTTGGGGGCCGGGAGTTTGGCCTAGTGGTTAAAGTGCTTGCCTAGCATGCATGAAGACACGGGTTCAATTCCTTGGTACCACATACATAGATAAAAGCCAGAAGTGGTGCTGAGGCTCAAGTGGTAGAGCTCTAGCCTTGAGAAAGTCCAAGGACATTGCTCAGGCCCTGAGCTCAAGCCCAGGACTGGCAAAAAATAAAATAAAAAGAAAAGAAAAGTAACAGTTTTGGAGCCTGGAGACTAGTGGTAGAATGCTCACCTAGCATGTATGGTATGAAGCCCTAGGTTCGATTCCCTGGTACCATATACGCAGAAAAAGCTGGAAGTGGTATTATAGCTCAAGTGGCAGAGCACTAGCCTTCAGCAAGACGTGTCCAAAGACAGTGCCCAGGCCCTGAGTTCAAGACCCAAGACTGGCAAAAATAAATAAATAACAATTTTACACCTTCAAATAAGTTTGATTTCCCTAAAGTGTCAGAATTTAATGGCTACAAATATCTAAATCAAGCTTGTAGAACTTTCTACAAGAAGTATTAGCACATACTGAACATCATTTGCTGGGTTTAAAAAAAAAAAGGTATAATCCAATTAACTTCTTTATTCCCCTTTACCAGTATACAGTCTTGGAAAGACCAAGTAGTCAAACTTGTAAGGTAAAAAAAAAAAAATCATAAACTGCTATTTTGTTGAAAGGCAAAATTAAGCTATATAGGTATAGATATTTTGTGTAGAAGTCCAAATCTATCCCTGTACTTGAGTCAAGCCTTAATACATCAATTAATACATCCTCTAAATAGGCTTCCAAGTGACTTCCAGATTTTTCTTGTTGCTGTAGGAGAACAAGGTTAAATAATGTATCTTTGTGGCTGGGAATGTGGCCTAGTGATAGAGTGTTTGCTTACCATGCATGAAGCCCTCGCTTTGATTCCATGGTACCAAATACACAGAAAAAGTGGGAAATGGTGCAATGGACTCAAGTGGTAAGCACCAGCCTTGAGCAAAAGAAACTCAGGGACAGTGACCAGGCCCTGAGTTCAAGCCCCAGGACTGGCAAGAATTAGCTCTATCTGATGAAAAATATTTCATGTACTTACAAATATATAATGCTTTATCTGAATAAGTCCTCTGAATTCTTTTCCTGGGATGTTGGTAGGGGAAAATTTTTAAAAATTAAACAAATAAGCAAGCTGAAATCATTGCACCTGGAGGGCACCTTGAGCTTAAACTCAGGGCTTAGGCACTGTCTCTGAGCTTTTATACTCAAGGCTAGCACTCTATCACTTAGCATCACAACACATTTCTGTTTTTTTGGTAGATAAACTAAGATAATGATTTCATGGACTTTCCTGTCCTTTCCTCAATCCTCAGAGTTCAACCTCCTGAGTAGCTAGAAGCACAGGGTAAGTTACCTCCTCCCAGTATGTACACTTTTAAATCATGTGCTGAATTGAAATATTTTCTGCCTACAATAAAGAAAGCTTGTCTTGATGTGTTTGGTTGAAGTACTTTTAATTTTCTTTCACTATTCAAGAAATTAATTGCTTTTTCATTAACAGATGAATTTTTTTTAAGCTGGCTCTCCATGAAGTCTATTTAAAGGCCTTGTTCCTGTAAACTAAAAACAGCAGCAATTTGATCTAATTTGCAATCAACTGAACATATTTGTGACAACAGTATGGGTACCTCTACTACTACATCTTTCTATGGACAATATAACTTTTTTTTTAATTTTTGGTGGGTCACAGGGCTTGAACTCTGGGTCTGGGCATTGTCCCTGAGCATTTCAGCTCAAGGCTACCACTTTACCCCATGAGCCACAGCCCTACTTCTGATTTTCTAGTGGTTAATTGGAGACAAGGATCTTACAGACTTTAGTGTCCAGGCTGGCTTTGAACCACGATCCTCAGATCTCAGTCTCCTGAGTAGCTAGGATTACAGGCGTGAGCCACTCTACCCAACTCAGTATCAATTTTTTTAATCCTTTTTTGGGGGGCCAGTCATGTGGGGGCTTGAACTCAGGAGCTAAAATAGTTCTCATTTTAAAGATGCTAAGATAGTTCCCATATATTCTATACTATACTTTTTTTTTTTGGCCAGTCCTGGACTTGAGCTCAGGCCTGAACACTATCCTTGGACTTTCTCAAGGCTAGAGCTCTACCACTTGAGCCTCAGCACCACTTCTGGCTTTTTTCTATGTATGTGGTAGCGTGAAATCAAACCCGGGTTTTCATGCATGCTAGGCAAGCACTCTACCACTAGGACAAACTCCCAGCCTACACTCCTTTTTAACATAGTCTCCTCCTACAACTAATACTATTATCTAGTTCTAATATTCATATTTGGCTTCATAAAGCAAGGATTCTTCTTTCAATTATGATTAAGACTTATTTCATGGCTCAAGGGAGAAAGGAATCTTATGAAAAATACATATAAACTATAAACTAAGTTTCTTAGAACCTTTCATGTTCAAATTATTTTGAAAATAATTTATCAACTTTATCATGCATATTAACATTTCAAATATTTCTCATAAATACCTACAGAATATCTCCATGCATCTATCGCCCCTTTTTTGGGTCCCAGTACTGCAGCTTGAATTCAAGGCGAGGCATTGTCCCTTGGGTTTTTCATTCAAGGATGGCTGAGTCTACCATTTGAGCAACAGCTCTACTTCCTGCTTTTTGTTGGTTAACACTGGAGATTAAGAGTTTCAGGTTTTCCAGCCCAGACTGACTTTGAATTGAGATTCTGACTTTAGCCTTGCTGAGTAGCTAGGATTAAGGACACAAACCCTGCTTCCCGTTTTCTAGAGGTGGGGATTGGAGACATGGCTGAAGTGGTAAAATACCTGCTTAGCAAGCACAAAGCCATGAGTTCAAACCCCGGCACAACCACTTCAGTCATCTTATTCACATAGCCTTTTTTTTTTTTTTTGGGGGGGGGGGGGAATGTCATGCGGTTTGAACTCGGCCTGGGCACTGTCCCCGAGTTCCTCATCTCAAAGCTACTGCCCTACCCCTGGGCCTGGGCACTGTCCCTGAGCTCTTCAGCTCAAGGCTACCACCCTGCCTTTGAGCCAAGCCCCACTTCCCGTTTTCTAGAGGTTAATTGGAGATAAGAGTCTTTAGTGCCCAGGCTGGCTTTGAACCTTGATCCTTAGATCTCAGCCTCCTGAGTAGCTAGGATTGCAGGTGTAAACCACCATGCCAGTTCAAATCGTCTTATTCTTAAAGTAGCAAACATAGATGTCTAAACCTGGCAGTATGTATTACTACCACATGTTAACACATACACTGAATTAAAATGGAAAATAGTTCTTACCTTCATCTCCTTCTGGTGCATATGAAGCTGTAATAATGTCAATATCAGCACAATTCATCACAATTTGATTGGTCGCCTGCCTCACCTAAAAGAAAAAGAAAATCAATAATCAAAAACAGCCCAGGTTAGTAACATATACACCTTTATCTTGGATTAATATTATAGGTAATTTTTCTCTTTTTTGATTTTACTATATAGCCCTAGCTAACCTGAAACTCACCATGACCCAGGCTGGCTTCCAACTGTCAATCTTCCTGCCTCAGCTTTCTGAGTATGTGATAATATATATATTTATCACTGAACTTGACTTTGAAGGCAATCCTCAAATCTTAGCCTCCTAAATAGTACTGTTGGTGTAAATAATCAGCACTCCAAGTTTGCAGACAATTTTTTAAAAACCTAAACTTCATTGAACCTAGACTATTTATGTATCAATGGCAGAAATTAATAAGTTGGGTTTTGTTCTTTTTTTGTTGGTCACAGTGCCCCTTCCAGTTTTCTGGTGGTTAATTAAAGCTAAGAATCTTACATATTATCCTGCCTAGACTGGATTTGAACAATAATCCTCATATCTCAGCCTCCTGAGCAGCTAGGATTATAGATATGAGCCACTGGTGCCTAGCTATGCAAGTTGGTTTAAAGAATTAAAACAACTCATTAGGAAGTAGCACTGTGGCTCAAAGTGGTAGAGTGCTAGCCTTAAGCAAAAGAAAGCTCAGGACGGGCTGGGAGTTTGGCCTAGTGGTTAAAGTGCTTGCCTAGCATGCATGAAGACCCGGGTTCGATTCCTCGGTACCACATACATAGAAAAAAGCCGGAAGTGGTGCTGAGGCTCAAGTGGTAGAGCTCTAGCCTTGAGAAAAGTCCAAGGACAGTGCTCAGGCCCTGAGCTCAAGCCCAGGACTGGCAAAAAAAAAAAAAAAAAAAAAGAAAGCTCAGGACAAAGCCCATCAAGCCCCATGACCATCAGAAACAAAAATCTCAGCCAGGAGTTTGGCCTAGTAGTAGAGTGCTTGCCAAGCATGCACCGGAGACCCAGGTTCAATTCCTCAGTATCACATTCATAGAAAAGCTGAAAGTGGTGCTTTGGCTCAAGTAGTAGAGCATTAGCCTTGAGGAAAGCCCAAAGACAGTGCCCAAGCCCTGAGTTCAAACCCCAGGACTGGTTAAAAAAAAAAAACAAAATACCTCATTAAGTTAGGTGATGATAGCTCATACCCATAATCCTAGCTGCTCAGGAGGCTGAGCTCTGAGAATCACAGTTCAAAACCAGCCCGAGCAGGAAAGTCACCCACTTGAAAACCATCCCTTTGAGCCAGGCACCGTGGCTCACACCTGTAATCCTAGCTACCCAGAAGGCTGAGATCTGAAGATCGTGGTTCAAAGCCAACGCAGGCACTAAAGAACCTGAGAACTTTTATCTCCAATTAATCTCTAGAAAATGGGGTATTCAAGCCCCTGACCCCCCCACACACAAAATAAATCATCCCTTTGTCCTGCATATCCAAACTATGTAGAGTACCCATTTAGTTAAATCAGAAGCCTCCTAGATTATCAGACTGACAGTTGAGATATGGTATCCAAGTAACTTTCATTTTACTTAATAATGGCACAAGGTTTGAGAGTAGAGAAAAAAGGAAGCCAGGCCAAATTCCAGGCCCAATGCTACCATTTTTTTTGAAAAGCGAAGAGTAAGAACCAAAGGAATAAAAATACTTATTAAAAACTGAACTCTAGGGCCGGGAGTTTGGCCTAGTGGTAGAGTGCTTGCCTAGCATGCACAAATACCCGGCCGGGTTCAATTCCTCGGTACCATATACATAGAAAAAAGCCGGAAGTGGTGCTGAGGCTCAAGTGGTAGAGTGCTAGCCTTGAGAAAGTCCAAGGACAGTGCTCAGGCCCTGAGCCCAAGCCCAAGACTGGCAAAAAAAAAAACAAAAAAAAAAAAACCCTGAACTCTGGGCCAGGAGTTTGGCCAGGTAGTAGAGTGCTTGCCTAGCATACACAAAGACCAGGGTTCAATTCCTTGGTACCACATACATAGAAAAGACCAGAAGTGGTGCTGTGGCAGAGTGCTTGCCTAGCATACACAAAGACCAGGGTTCGATTCCTTTGTATCACATACATAGAGAAGGGCAGAAGTGGTGCTGTGGCTCAAGTGGTAGGGTTCTACCCTTGAGAAAACCCAAGGACAGTGCTCAGACCCTGAGCTCATGCGTAGGACTGGCAAAAAAAGAAAAGAAAAAAACAAAAACATAAACTCTAGTTGAGTGCTGGTGGCTTACCCCTGTAATCATAGCTTCTCAAAAGGCTCAGATCTGAGAAGAACTGTTCAAAGCTAGCCTGGGCAGGAAAATCTTATCTCCAAATAACCACCAATTAACCTAAAAGCTGAAAGTGGAGTGGAGCTGTGGGTCAAGCAGTAGAGTGTTAGCCTTGAACTCTAAAGTTCAGGGACAGTGCCCACGCCCTGAGTGAAGGCCCAGGACTGGCACAAAAACAATAAAAATAGGGCCGGGAGTTTGGCCTAGTGGTACAGTGCTTGCCTAGCATGCACGAAGACCCGGGTTCAATTCCTTGGTACCACATATACATAGAAAAAGCCAGAAATGGTGCTGAGGCTCAAATGGTAGAGCTCTAGCCTTGAGAAAGACCAAGGACAGTGCTCAGACCCTGAGCTCAAGCCCAGGACTGGCAAAAATAAATAAATAAAAACAAATAAATAAATGTAGAAATAAAAAAAAATAAACAAAACTTCACAGAACATGGTGTACTACTGTTATCCCAGTACTGGGGCAGCTGAGGTAGAAGAATCTTAAGTTCCAGGATAGTCTTGAGTTTGAGGCTGGCTTGAATTCAAGACAAGCTTGAGAGAATAGCATAGAAAAACGGTCTCAAAAAAAAAAAAAAACAACCCCAAAACCACATCATTCCGATTAAAAAAATAATAATTCAGGGTGCTGGGAGTTTGGCCTAGTGTAGAGTGCTTGCCTAGCGTGCACGCAGACCCGGGTTCAATTCCTTGGTACCACATACTTAGAAAAAGCCAGAAGTGGTGCTGAGGCTCAAGTGGTAGAGTTGTAGCCTTGAGAAAAATCTAAGGATCATGCTCAGGCCCTGAGCTTAAGCCCAAGACTGGCAAAAAAAAAAAAAAATCAGTATATAATATCCTATATTAGAGATTCACTGACATAAAAAGTTGAACAAACAGGGCCAAGAGTTTGGCCTGGTGGTAGGGAGCTTGCCTAGCATGCACAAAGTCCAGGGTTTGATTCTTCCACACATAGTAAAAGTTGGAAGTTGTGCTGTGGCTCAAGTGGTAGAGTTCTAGCCTTGAGAAAGTCCAAAGACAGTGCTCAGACCCCGAGTTCAAGCCCCAGGACTGGCAAAAGAAAACCCCTAAAACAAAAAAGTTGAACAAACAGGGTAACTGGCTCATGCCTAGCAACTCAGGATGCTGAGACCTGAGGATCACTGTTCCAAGCTAGCCCAGGCAAGAAAGTTTGTGACTCTTATCTCCAGTTAATCACAGAAAAAGCCAGAGGTGGTGCTGTTGCTCCAGGGGCAGAGAACTAGCCTTGAGCACAAAAGACTCAGAATTAGTGCCCAGGCCCTGACACAAAAAAATGGGGAGTAGGGGAAGATAATTGGGTTGAGGTCAGGGTTCAAGTGACAGAGTGCCTATCTAATACAAACCCAGATCCTAACTGTCTCCCACCCCAAATAAAAGAAAAAGAGAAGATAGTCTATGGAAAATGATTATGAAAAAGAGTGATTGTGTTAGTACTTACTGCCTGACAGTGATTACTATCGCTTGATTTTTTTAATCTTATTTATTAAAGAATTTATTAACATTGATTTTTACATCATATTTCAAATGTCATATTTAACAAACAAGTATTCAAGAAAGGAAATCTCTATATAAAGTCACTGGCACATAGATTTTAGAACATAATTAAAATTAAGCTGAGGGTTTGTATGTCATAGTTACATATTCATATATGTAGTAAAACATTATGTCTATAGAGTATATAGCTCATCATAGATTTTTATGTCTATGTAGTTATATCTCCAAGACCATGTCCATAACCTTAGGTACCCAAATATTGAGTCATCGCTGTTGTACTGTTTGAATCTAATATGCACATAGCTTAATTAATTCTATTAAGACATACACTCAAACCTGAGAACATTAATCATGTCCTAAGAGCATTCACCTAACAATTTATACAGTTCTTGATTTAAAAAAAATATGAAATTGGAGGGCTGGGAGTTTGTCCTAGCATATGTGATGACCCGGGTTTGATTCCTTGGTACCACATACATAGAAAAGTTGGAAATGGTGCTGCAGTGGCAGAGCGCAAGCTTTGAGGAAAGCCTAAGGACAGTGCTCAGGTCCTAAGTTCAAGCCCTAGGATAGGCAAAATAAATACACACACACACACACACACACACACACACACACATATACACATATATACATACATATATATATATGAAATTGAAGAGCTATTTGCTACTATATAGCACTTTGGTTATCAGTATGTATTTTCTAGGGAAGGTAATTTTGAAATATTCATATTGACGTAGGCATATATGTTGACTTTAACATAGTATTATTTTCTGTATTTACCCAACAATATAAAAACACTGCTGTGATGATATAGTATGTGTTTACTCATATTCTGACACAACTATGTTAGTAAATATTGTGTGTTCCACTAACAACAAAAAAATTATAGCCAGGAGTTGGTGGTTCATCGTTCATGTCTGTAATCCCAGCTACTCAGGAGGCTGAGATATGAGGATTTCATTTCAAAACCAGCCTGGGCAGGAAAGTCCAAGAGACTCTTATCTCCAGTTAACCACCAAAAAGCACTGTGGCACTCTTTTTGCCTTGGAGCAAATAGAGCTCAGGGACAGCACTCAGGCCCCAAGTTCAAGCCCCATAACCAGAAAAAAAAATTTTTTCTTTAATTCAAATAACTTCAACATAAAAATCTTAAGTTTCCAGGCCAGGAGTTTGGCCTAGTGGTAGAGTGCTTCCATATCAAGCATGAAGACTGGGGTTCAATTCCTCCATACCACATACATAGAAAAAGCTGGAAGTGGTGGTGTGGCTCAAATGGTAGAGCATCTAGCCTTGAGAAAGCCCAAGGAGAGTGCTCAGGCCCTGAGTTAAAGCACCAGGACTGGCAAAACAAAACACCTCTTAAGTTTCCAACATTAACAAGTGCTGAAGTTGGCAGGCAAACTGTGTTGATAACAAGATCACTCTCAATTTTTCCATTTGGTGTTATTAAAGGACAAAATGTTATTATATCCCTTCTTTGCTTCAACCCAGGGTTAAATCTTTTTAAACTCCTCTACAGACTGTACTTTAACTGAACCACATGCTAAGCAACAGCTGTTCTGAAGAGGCAGCATGACCCTTGGTAACAATTTTACAATGGAAGTTTCCTATGAGCTAGGGATGTAGCAATCTGAGACAACTTATTCCTGAATGACTCTTTACTACAATCACTCAAAAATACCTCTGACATTTGCTTTAGTGAGACTCAATTCATTTTTTTCTGACAAAGTCCAGAGATATTAATAAAAGAAAATATCCAATGTGATAATTCCAAATTACAATCCATCAGGAGCCTGAGTCGCTTTCCCAAATTAATTTTATTACTAAATTTTTATAATAGTAGTTGCCCTGGTAAAACAGTGATATAATTTCTCAATTCAACAAGAAGCAAATAAAAGTTAATTCAAACTGAAACCAGTTTTCTAACAAGAAAATTTGAAAAGAGCACATAAGAGGAAGTAAAACAAAAGCAATATTAGTGTAAGAAAGTTTATATAAAATATTTACTTGATTACAGAACATTATATATGACATTAGTGGCTATATGCCTACTCAATAAAAGTTTAAAACTCTATGTAGGAAAAAGTAACATGGGAAAACATGCAAATGAGTTTTAGTAGTAACTTTTACATTTTATTTTCCCAAAAGTAGAATGAAGCAAATGGGGTAAACATTAAATCTCAGTGGTGGGTTACTTTTCTGTATTTCTAAAAATATCTGCTGATTAAAAATTTGAAAAAGATTACAAATGATCAAATAAATAACCACATGTTTACAAGGTATTCAAAACAAAAACCTCTAAAATCTGGAGAATTAATCTCAGTTAACAACAAAACAACTATTAGAAGGCTCATGTACAGATTAAGATTTACTTTACATTCGATTAGGCTCAATAGCTTGCCCTTTGCTCATGCCCAGTAACCCTAGCTACTCGGTAGTATGAGATCTGAGGATCCCAGTTCCAAACCAAAGAAGGGAAGTTCATGCAGCTCTTTTCTCCAATTTAGCAGAAAAAGGCTGCCATTTGAGACACACACACTCCCCCTACTCCCCTCCACCCTACACCACCCCCCACCCCAACCCCCTCCCCACCCCACCCCCTGCCCCGCATTTATGTGGCAAAGTTCAGAGAAGTTTCACAGATAATTTACAACTCAAGACTACATTTATCCAGGTTGTATTAGACAATTTCTATTACGCAGAACCAGGAAGTAAAAAAAAAAAAGGCCCATATGCAAACTTAAAATAGATGATACAAAGTTCATATAATAAAGCTCCTGCCCTTTACTCAAGACAATTCAACAAACTCTCACTTAAAATATTAATTTTCAGCTCAATCAAACTTATGTATCTAGTTACACAGACCTCTTAGCTCAAATACAGTAAAACTAAAGAGTGAAGAAATTACAAAATAAGCAGCAACAAGGCACAAGTGACAGCAATAATAATCTGAAAGGAAAATAAACTGCCTTCAAAAAGGAATAAATTACAGTGCATAGTTTGAGATAACTTATGGGAAAGGAGGAAAGGAAGGGAGACAAGAAAGGAGTGAAGGATAGAGAGAAGATTATGAATAAAGTTATAAGGTGTATTTTAGGAACTTATCCACCCAAATCACAATTTAAAACCTAGATTCCTTAAAGGATAAGCTTCATTTATTTGGAAAATTTGCTACAGAATATGGTGCCAGATAACATTAGACAAAGCTTAAAACATCAAGGAAGCTATTTGAGTGAGTGCAGGTACTTTTACCAATACTTTTTTCATAGATATATTTCAAAAGCCTGAACAATGCCTCACAACCAATATTCCAAATTTCATTTTTTGAGGGAGTGTTGGGAATTGGACCCAAGGCCTTTTTTTTTTTTTTTTTTTTTTTTGCCAGTCCTGGGCTTGAGCTCAGGGTCTGAGCACTGTCCTTGGACTTTCTCAAGGCTAGAGCTCTACCACTTGAGCCCCAGCACCACTTCCGGCTTTTTTCTATGTATGTGGTACCGAGGAATCAAACCCGGGTCTTCATGCATGCTAGGCAAGCACTTTAACCACTAGGCCAAACTCCCAGCCTGGACCCAAGGCCTTTTAAACATGTATTTTAACTACTAAGCTACCTCCCTCAACCTAATATTTAAGACCATTTAAAAGATCTGGCACAATGCTAACAAATTATTAATTTTACCATTTTTTAAAGTAACAAGAAGAACAAAAACAACAACAACAACAACAAAAAAAACCAGTAAAGCCTGGGCAGAAAATTTTGCAACACAGGGTTGACAATAACATCCACTTAGGTGCCAAGTTTTTAGCCTGCCAAACAAACCACTGTATCTGTAACTCCTCTTAGTGCCAATTTAGTCATCCCAACATGAATATTTCATTGGTGGAGACCAGACACAGGATAGTATATCTGGATTTTTAGTCTTCATGGATGAAGTTAATTTCTCTGGTACAAATAAAATAGTTCCATAAGAGGAAATCCAATTACTGAACCAATCACTATACATTCACAATCAAGAACTATAGTCACACTCATGGAAACCTATAATCCATTTTTAATAAAAATGGATGTTGGTGTCTACAAAACTTCACTGATCTCAAATATCCAATGTAAAAAGGAGGGAAAGAAAATGAAAAGAATTATAGACCTTAAATTCTGGTCTAAGTACCAAAAATTCATCCAGGCCCATAAAAAACAAAATTTCAAAATCTAATGAATTAGAGGGGCCAGGAGCTGGGCCAATGGTAGAGTGATTGCCTAGCATACATCAAGACCCCCGTTTGATTCCTTGGTACCACATACATAGAAAAAGCCAAAAGTGGTGCTATGGCTGAGGTGGTAGAGCTCTAGCCTTGAGAAAGCTCAAGGACAATGCTCAGGCCCTGAGTTCAAGCCCAAGGACTGGGGGGGGGGGGGAGACAACAAAAAAACTAATGAAATAGAAAATATTCACTTTATGTCAAAGTCAAATAGGTTTTCCCCCAACAAATTCTTAAATCACTGAATACTTTTTTTTTCCCCCACCTTTTGGAAAGTCCACACCCCAGGCCAGGTTAAAAATATACTAAGTTTCTAATATGTAACCTGTACAAATACTCTACTCTTATCATAAAATTTTGCAACTAAAGCAACCAAGCAACTTGCATACTTTGTGTAAAGTGATTCCAACTGTTAGAAAAACGGCCTACTATCAGCTATAAATGTAGGATTTTTTTTATACTTTTTTTTTTTTTGGCCAGTCCTGGGCTTGAGCTCAGGGCCTGAGCACTGTCCTTGTGCTTTCTCAAGGCTAGAGCTCTACCGCTTAAGCCTCAGCACCACTTCTGGCTTTTTTCTATGTATGTGGTACCGAGGAATCGAACCCGGGTCTTCATGCAAGCTAGGCAAGCACTCTAGGACTAGGCCAAACTCCCAGTCCCTAAACGTAGATTTTTAAAAATAGGAGTTTTGTCAATTATTTTTAATTTCTCCAGTAAGATACCATATATAATGCCACAATTTCAACTTACAGCTTCGATTTCTGTGTTTTTAAAACACTAATAAAATATGCTTCTTGTTAGTTCTTACAAATGTTAACTCTTCTCTCACACTTCCAAATGTGTCGACAGGTACAATTTAAAATTCACTATGGTGCCATCTTTATATTACTACCTAGCTTGAAAAAATGATTTCTAGAAAAAAATTCTATGAAAAGCTCCTATTACTAAAAAGATCCATTTGTTTTCTTGCATCAAATAAATAGGTCAGCCAAGCACAGTAGTTTGTTCCCATAATCCCAGCTACTCTGAAGGCAGGAGGATTAAAATTAGAAGCCAGTCTAACTTGCTACACTGAAAAACACATCAAGATCCTGTCTCCAAAAACAAAACAAATTAACAAGTTCCTGCTATTACCTAACATATTACCACCTTATGTTCAATAGCAAAAAGCAGTCTTCCTAGCTGGGCCCAGCAGTTCACATAATCCTAGCTACTCAGGAAGCTGAGATCTGAGGATCACAGTTCCAAGCCAGCCTGAGCAAGAAAGTCTTTAAAGAGGCTCAGAGGCAGCACCCAGGACCTGAGTACCAGCCCCAGGATGTGCCAAAAAAAAAAAAAAAAAAAAAGACAATCTTCTTCATACTTTTCATCTCTGGAAAAGTGGAGAAAGGGCAGGGAAAAGTATATCATTCATTTTTTTTGTTCTATATAAGAATTCAATAAAAAAAAATTAAGTCTTAGTAAATAACCACTTAAAAATCTGTACATTAAGCTGGGCACAGTGGCTCACACCTGTAACCCTAGTTACTCTGGAGGCTGAGATCTGAGGATCGCGGTCCAAAGCCAGGCTGGGCACTAAAAAGTCTGTGAGACTCCTATCTCCAATTAACCATTAGAAAACCGGAAGTGGCGCTGTGGCTCAAGGGGTAGGGCGGTAGCCATGAGCTGAAGAGCTCAGGAATAAAACCCAGGCCAGAGTTCAAGCCCCACAACCGATTTTTAAAAATCTATACATTGTTTTCTTGAATTTTTTTCCCTACACATTTATCTCTCTTTTGGAGATATGAAGCCATCTGAGTTAACAAATTACTCTTTAATGTTGGTCTTTTCACATAATGCAAACTCATCCATAGTGGCTAGGTTCTTCTTCCAAAGGTTTGCCAAGTCACAAGACATTCTACTGTTTACAATCCCTCCCATCTGCCCCATTCCAACAAGTATCAAACAACTCTAATCACTTGGCTTAAACCATTTTCCTAAATAACACTCTCAAATTCTACTCAAAATGCATTCATATATCTGGCTGGCTGTCTTGGGTCTTAGAACTAAGTCCTGGGCTGTCTGCAGGCTGGGGTTTTTTGTTGTTGCTTTGTTTGCGCTTTATTTGCTAAATGCCAGCGCTCTACCTCTGAGCCACAGTTCCACTCCAGTTTTTTGGTCGTTAACTAGAGATAAGATTTCCCTGCGGCTAACTTGGAACTGAGGTCCTCAGATCTCAGCCTCCAGAGTTGTCAGAACTTACAGGCCATGAGCCACCAACGCCCAGCCTGATTTATTTTCTTAATGGAAAAATTTGAAATCACCTGACTTTTGAAGAAGTTCTGCCTCTAGATGCAACCGAATTCTAGAGCCCTTATATACTTTCAAATCTACGCCTGAATCTACTTTCTAAATTCTGTACTTTTTAGAAACATTTTCAATCTGAGCATCAAACCCTCTTGGTTTTCATTGGCAAGTGTTAACTTTCAATTCATTCCAGCATTAGTTTACATTTCTTTTATTTCATTGCTACACACATACCTTGATCTTTCAGGTTAAGGTTTATTGATCCTCCCCCCCCCACCCGCCGCCGCCTTGCAGTCGGAAAAGAAAATATATTTATCACCATATAGCCACTTAATAGCTTTACAGCATTTTCTTTTCCATTTCAAACTTCATGTAAAAAACACACACATCGTGAAACTCTATTGTTCAGAACCTTTGTAGAGTATCTACGCTAACACTCTCCAAAGTCAAACAATACTTCAGATAATGCTGCGAGACGCGGGGAGGAAAGTATGATTCACCAAAAACTGCAATGAGAAGTAATGGAATATTTTCACCAGTGGTATATCCTAAAACTGAGCTTCTTTCAGCTGATACTGCTAAGCAACCATCACTGTAGCAATAAATCCACCAACTTCAAAGGCTGCAAAGCCAGGAAGATAGGGGGGAAGCGCGGAGAAGGGGGTTCTCCTGCGGCTCCTCTAGAGGTTAGGAGAGAACAAAGTCAATGCTGCACTGTCACTAGAGGGGAAGGGGGAGGGGGCGGATCGTCCTGAAAACCCAGCCTCCGGGCTGGAGCAGGCGGGGAGAACTCGGCGAGGTTGCCTGGGATTAACATTCTGGTTCCACTCAACACCCCCCCCTTCTAGAAGCTCCCCTCCTCGCTCCAGCGTGGCGGCCCGGCTCCCCGAGGCCCCCTCCAACCTCTCCCCCGTGGGGCGTTAGGACCACCGGAGCCCAGAACTGAGTGGGAAGGTGGGGCCCCTCCTCCCCGCCCCCCGCCCGCGACCTTCCGCAGCCGCGCACGGCGAGGGGCGCCCCGCACAGGTGTGCTGGCCGGGGAGGCGCGCCGGGCCCGCAGCGCGGCCCTCAGCCGGCCCCGCGGCCGCCGCTCGCCGCCCCCGCCCCCTCCCCGCCCAGCCCGCCGGCGCGGCCTAACTACTCGCCCGCAGCTCGCCCCCGGCGCCCGAGGGTCGCCGTACCTGGGCGGCGGCCTCCAGCTTGCCCTCGAAGGTGAAGTCCAGCAAGTCGGGCTTGAGGCAAAGGCTGTAGTTGACGGGAGACACATCGGCGGGCAGCCGCTCGAAGGGCCTCTTCTCCGGCATCTCGGCGAGGCCCAGGCTGTGGAGGTGGAGGCGGCGGCGGCGAAAGGAGCGGCTGAGGAGGAGAAGGAGGAGGGGAGGAGGCGGAGGGCCGTGGAAGAGCAGGCGGCGAGCGAGGGAGGGGGCGGCGGCGGCGGCCAGCCACATCCACCGAGCGCGGGCGACCGCCGGAGGAGAGCCACCGGGGGAGCCTGGGGGCGGGGGGAGAGAGAGAGAGAGACCCAGCCCGAGCGCCAGGGGCCGGGAGGGCGGCTGTGCGAGCGGGCGGGCGGGCTGCCTACGGGGAAGGGGGCGGAGGGGAGGGAAGGGGAGGAGGGCCCGCAAGAAGGGAGGGAGGCAGGGCAGGAGGGAGGGAGGCGGCGGCAGCGGTAGCTGCGTGCGCGGCCCCGCCGGCCGGGCGCGCCCCCGCGGCGAGCGCACGCGCGCGCGCGGAGCAGGGGGCGGGGCGGCGAGGGCGCGGCGCGGCGCGGCGAGGGCGCGGCGGCTGGCGCGCCGGGAGAGCGCGGGGCGGGCCCTGGCTCTGCACCTGTCCCGCGCTCTGCGGGGAAGGGGGCGGGGGAGGCCGGCGAGCCGGAAACAGCCCGGAAGAGCTGGGAACGCAGCGAGGCCGGCGGGAGGGACGGAGCTGCCGGGGAGGTGGAGGCCTTCCCTAGCTCCTCAGGTCCGCTGCAGGGGTACACGGGCCCGTGGAGCGATTCAAAGCAAACCCCAGACTAGGCTCTGCCGCCACACCGGCTGGAGCTCTGACCCCACGGTCCTCCTGCCTGTGTCAAAACCATCGGGGAGAATTGTTTTGAACCTACAATCCACGTTACTTCAACCAGTGGCACTTGAGCCTTTAACAAACCGTAGGCAGACGGTCGTACCCGCGATGCAATGTTTAAGTGTAATAAAGGACGGTGGGTGAGTTTGAATGAGGTTGGCGATTGTGAAAGCAGTGAAATACGTTCAAGTTCTTTGGGGGGGAAAGGGGAAAGCGAGAGGAAGAGTCAGAGTGTTGTAAAACACTTGGGAATGTAACAAGGAAATCCCCCTTTCAGTAAACGGATGTAAAACAAATGATAATGTGTTCAACCTTTTTTGCAGGTGAGCCTTGAGCGCATTAGGCAAGCACTTTGTCACTCAGTTATACTGCCCAGCCCTTTTTCCAGTTTTTATCTCTGCTTCCTCCTTTTTAAAGCTAAACCTTTACCAATTGTGACCTACTTAATGATGAACCAGCTATTGCTCACTCCATTCCGGAGCTATCCCACAAGGTCAGATCTATATATTAACAAGTGCCAAGGGTAAAGGGATTGATATAATAAACCATATTCTTTTTTTTTTTTTTTTTGGTCACTCCTGGGGCCACTTCCGGCTTTTTTATGTATGTGGCACCAAGGAATTGAACCCAGATTAATGCTAGGTATGCACTCTACCACTAGGCCAAACTCCTGGCCCCAACCATATTCTTTTTATATAACTTCTCATAATCAAAGTTTAACTTCCAGAACTCAGGATGCTGCACTGGACCAGTACTGTGGGATCAAAATATAGTGTGGGTCTCTAGGTGAAATTAAATTGTTAATAAGGGGCCAGGAGTTTGGTAGAGTGGTAGAGTGTTTGCCTAGCATGCCCAAAACCCAGGTTCAATTCCTTGGTACTACATACATACAAAAAAGCCAGAAGATGGGCCGAGAGTTTGGCCTAGTGGTTGAAGTGCTTGCCTAGCATGCATGAAGACCCGGGTTCGATTCCTCGGCACCATATACATAGAAAAAAGCCGGAAGTGGTGCTGAGGCTCAAGTGGTAGAGCTCTAGCCTTGAGAAAGTCCAAGGACAGTGCTCAGGCCCTGGGCTCAAGCCCAGGACTGGCAAAAAAAAAAAAAGCCAGAAGTGGTGATTAATTGGAGACAAGAGTCTTATGGACTTTCCTGCCTGGACTGAAACTCACTTAATTTTGAAAACATTGAGGCATTTGACACCAGGGGCACATGCCTGTAGATCCTCACTACTCAGGAGGCTGAGATCTGAAGATTGTGGTCTGTGCAGAAAAATCCACGAGACCTTATGGCCAATTAACCAGAAAAAGCAAGAAGTGGAACTGTGGCACAGGTAGTAAAGTGCCAGCCTTGAGCAAACAAAGGATGTTGCTCAGCTGGCCCTGAATTCAAGTTCTTGAGTAGGCACACACATGTGCATTTACACACACATAGCATTGAGATAGTTTACTTTTTTCATTTAGACTTTGAAATTCACTGTATATTTTACATTTCAGCATATCTCATTTCTCACTGGTTACATTCCAAGTGGTCAAGAGTCATATGTGACTAATGGCTATTGTATTTGGTAGCAGTTTTGTTTTTTTGTTGTTTTTTGCCAGTCCTGGGGCTTGAATTCAGGGATTGAGCACTATCCTTGGACTTTCTCAAGGCTAGGGCTCTACCACTTGAGCCACAGCACCATTTCCAGCTTTTTCTACACATGTGATACCAAAGAATTGAACCTGGGTCTTCCTGCATGCTAGGCAAGCACTCTACCACTAGGCCAAACTCCCAACCCTGGCAGCAGTTTTGAACATTGGCCTGCCCTGTTGTACTCTGAATTATATGTGCTAGTTTTGCAGGGATAGCCTGGAAAACTGAATCCTTCTGATCTAAGATGGATACATTTTTTTTTTTTTTTGCCAGTCCTGGGCTTGAGCTCAAGGTCTGAGCACTGTCCTTGGGCTTTCTCAAAGCTAGAGCTCTACCACTTGAGCCTCAGCACCACTTCTGGCTTTTTTTTTTCTATATGTGGTACCGAGGAATCGAACCCGGGTCTTCATGCATGCTAGGCAAGCACTTTAACCACTAGGCCAAACTCCCGGCCAGATGGATACATTTCTACCACTACTTTAGTCACAGAAACAAAATAATGTAATAAATATTTAACATAAATAATTTAACATAAAATAGTAATTTAGATGTTGTTGACTATTTGTTGGCTGCTTGTTAAACACTTTCACATAGTCCCTTAATCTCAGAAATTCTATGAGGTGGACACTTCTGTTTTACAGATGCAAAAATTATAGGCACAGAGAAATCCAATGTCTTGCCCTAAACCTTGTGGCTAAAAACTGGCAGATTTGGAATTAGGACCCAGGCAATTTTTATCTCTCCTCCAGCATTTTAGAGTAGCATCCCTATATTTCTAACTCCAGTTGTTATGTTCTAATCCATCTGTGTATCAGCTTCTTAAAATGTCAATTTCATTATGCAAGAACCCAACTAGCTTCCTCTTGTCTATTAAGGCAAATTTGATTCAAAACCATTTAAGGCTGCCCACTAACTATTCTTACCATTTTCGTACACTTCTGTTATTCTCTAAACATACATTTTCTAGCATTTATGAACCAACCTGGTTGTTGTTCAGCCCTTACTGCATGTTCATTTTTTGTGTGTGGGTGGGTCATGGGGCTTGAATTCTGGGCCTTGGGCATTGTCCCTGAGCTCTGCCCTACCCCTTTGAGCCACAGCCCCACTTCCCCTTTCCTAGAGATTAACTGGAGATAAGAGTCTCTCAGACTTTAGTGCCCCAGCTGGCTTTGAACCTATGGTTATCCTCATATCTCAGCCTCCTGAGTAGCTAGGATTACAGGCATGAGCCACCACACAGGGCAGGGTTTGCTTTCTTATACTACTTAGGAGGCTCTGTAGGTTCAGAGATCAAGGTTAACCAAGGCAAAAATGTTGTCAGACACCTTCTCAACTAATAGCTGAGCATAGTGGTGCATGCTGTCATCACAGAAACAGCAGGAAATATAAAACAAGAGGATGGAACTAAAAGCATGCACCCAGTCAGAAATGGAGATCCTGTATCAAAATAATCAATATAAACAATATAAACAGTGCTTTAGCAGGCACTGTACCTGAGTTCCAACTCTAGTATACCAAAAAGCAAAAATAAAACAAATTAAAACAAGTTTACTTTCTAATCATTTTATTTCTCTCAATAGTGGGCCCTACTCAATTTTTATTGAGTTGACTGATCAATTGACCAAGAGAATATTTTCATCAGTCTGGAGGCTTTCCTTTTTGTATCAGACATGTGCTCCACAAAGACACTGTATGAATCTAAGACTAGATACACTTGTTTATAAAATCAGAACTAAAATTAAAAACAAAAGCACGCATGGACTGAAAATGTAGCTCAGTAGAAGAGCACTTGCCTAGCATGTGCAAGGCCCTGAGTTTGATCCCCAGCACAGGAAGAGAGAGAGACCAGAGCAAAAGAATTCATGTCAACAAAAATTATTACCATGCTGAGAAGGGAAAAACCTTAGTTGGCCCTGTCCTTGGACTCTTGACCCAAGGGATTTCAGGCAGCAAGTTATGGATAAATCTATACCTACAACCCACAACTCAAGATGGGGAGTGGAAGGTAACAGTTCCCTAATCTTATGACTGGATGACATTTAATGTATGTTACATGTAGACTTCTGTGAAATAGTTGACATGAATTGAAGGGCCTTTCTTTCTTTTTTTGCTCTCCCACACTTTCTTTCCTTCTTCCTTTCCCTCTTTCTTTCCTTCCTTCCTTCCTTCTTTCCTTCCTTCCTTCCTTCTTGCTAGTCCTGGGATTTGAACTCAAGGCCTGGGCACTATCCCTGAGCTTCTTTTTGCTCAAGGCTAGCACTCTACCACTTGAGCCACAGCAATATTTCTGGCTTCTTCTGTTTATGTGATATTGAGGAATCGAATCCAGGGCTTTATGCATGCTAAGCAAGAACTCTACCATTAAGCCGCATCCTAGCTCTCAAGGGCCTTCTTAAACTCATTTGCTTCTATGATGCTTCTGTAGGCAAAGGAAAGTCAATAATATCTCTAGATCAGTAGTCCACAAATTTCAATAAAAAGAAAGTTGGGATGGTAACTTTGTGATAGAGTACTTGCTTAACATGTTCATTTGTGGCTTAGGGCCGGGATTTTGGCCTAGTGGTAGAATGTTTGCCTAGTATGCAGAAAGACCCAGGTTCAATTCCTTAGTACCACATACACAGAAAAGCTGGAAATGGTGCTGTAGCTCAAGTGGCAGAATGCTAGCCTTGAGAACAAGCCCAGGGACAGTGCTCAGGCCTTGAGTTCAAGCCCCAGGACTGGCAAAAAAAAAACATAATTTCAAAAGAACAAACAAACAAAACCCTATCTTCGTGCCAGGTGCCAGTGGCTCACATCCATAATCCTAGTTACTCAGGAGGCTGACATCTGAGAATCACAGTTTGAAGCCAGTCCAGGCAAAAAAGTAACTATTAGATCCAGCAAAAGAAGCTGAAACTAGACATGTGGTTTCTAGTGGAAGAGCATTCATGAAGAAGCCAAGTGAGAGCATGAAGCCTTGAACTTAAGCCCCGGTATTAGCACACACACAATTCATCATAGCAAAAGCGGTTTAAACATTTTTAGTAAAAGATTTATAGAACAAATTTAAGTCACTGAAAGGCATTTCTTTGCGTCTTTCTAAGCAAAGAAATATAAAGGAGGAGTTTGGCTAAGGGAGCCAAAACAGAAAGAATTTGGAGACCGATACAAAACCAACTATATTAGATCAAAACAAAATACTACCAAAGTTATTGTCTTCCTGACTTAGAAATAATGAGCTTCATTGTCCATTTCAAGCATGGAAACTACAATTCTAATTCTCCTAATTTAAGTCTTACCTTCGGAATATGATGAATGGATTCCAAAAGCGAGGGACACAAAAAGATAGAGAGCAATCCATAGAAAATAGATACCATAGATCCTAGCCTTGACTTGTTCCTGAAAATAAAATGGCTGTTGGAATGACAGTTGGAAATGTGGGTAGATGGAATGTCTCCCCTGCATCCTGTGTTTTTTATGAAAGAGAAGTTAATTCAATATGTTTCTCAAAGTATTACTAAATTATGTGGTAACTGTATATGATATAATAATTTGTAATACTATGTACAATATATAATGATATAGAGCGAGAGAAAAAAGAGAGATTTATGAGAGGGGTTAATATGACAACTAAATCCAGCTATAACTAAAGATCCAATCTGGTCTGAAAGATTTCTATTTATTTTAATATCTTTCCATCTGGAAATTGAAGAAGTCATACATTTCTACCACTTCCTTTCCCCTTCCCCCCCCCCTTCTTTTCAGTACTTTTGTCCCTTCTCACAACCACTACTTCAGATTTTGTTTACTGAGCATGGTCCTGAATGACTACCAGCTGGATGACTTAAACTCAGCACCTTCCTTGAGGATGAGCTTGTTTGGCTATGATCTCTCAAGAAGGATTAGCCAGGCACCAGGGCTTTGCAGAATGTTGATTGGGGAGTGAAACCAACACCCTCTGCATGCAGGCAAGAATGCATCTGATGCGTGGGTCTCTGGAATGCTACTGCAACATTTCTTGTGGAATCCCAAGTCTTTAAAGGTTTCAGTGTTCTGAAGCTAGCATGTTTGTGTTATATTCACAATGAAGGTTGTCTTGACTTAAAAGAAAAAAAAAAAAAAAACCTCACTGGGGGCTCAAGTTGATCAGATCAGTAGAAAAAGTATCAAGGGGATAAGAAGTCTCCACAGCTTGGCAAAAATAAGTCATCAAGACCCCATTGGATCTATTTCTGTTTGCTTTTTATTTTTTTTTGCCAGTCTTGGGACTTGAACCCAGGGCCTACGTATTCTTGTTGGGCTTTCTCAAGGCTAGAGCTCTACCACTATATCCAGCTTTTTTCTATGTATGTAGTATGGAGGAATCAAACCCAGGTCTCCATGCATGCTAGGCAAGCACTCTATCATTAGGTTTGCTTCGTAAGTCTCTGACAAGAATTAGTCTTCACTATCTGACCTCATGCCAATGGAGAAGAATAAGCTTGACCCTTGTCCAACCTCAGATTGAGGGTGGGGTAAAGAGTAAAAAAAAAATCCCAGACATGAAGGCCTGCCCACCAGCCTGGTAAGATTCTCATCTTGTGGGTTGTGATTTCACAACAGCAATTTCCCTTGTTGTCTCAGCCACAAGAATAGCTGAAAATGAGACTCTTCTGCTGTCAGCCTCCCAATTGAGTTTGCATAGGAATTAAGATTAACACACTATTAAGTGCAAGGGAAAACTAGGAATTGGCTTGTGACCTGTTTATTTACAGGACTCAACTGAAGGTCAGTTTGTCCCCAATAAACAAATAATACTAGCGCTAAAGAGGTCACTCTCTAGGGTCCATTCATTTTCAGATATCACATATTTCCTTAGAAAGTAGTCTTGATATTGAAGCCAGCTTCTGGGAACTGCAGTTGCCTTCTTTATGTTTTTTATCTAAATAGTAACCTATCTGTATTGTATTGAAGCCAACGAGACAAACATCATTCAAACTGCTTTTTTTTTTCCTTTAGCCCTGAAAATTTGGACTAGTGGATTTCTGGATATGGTCTATTTTAGTTGAAAGCGTGATCACACTGTATAAAATATACATTTACTGAGAATGAGGCAGATACCCTTGGGACCTGACATCAGGAATTAGGGCAAGTCAAAAAAAATTAGACAAAAAGGCACAAACAATTCAAGAGTAGTTTATGAGCTGGGCATTAGAACCTCAGAGCTGTAATACTAGCTACTCAGGACTCTGAGCCAACTGGAAAGTTCATCATTTGAAGCCAGCCATGGCAGAGAAGCCTGAAAGACTGTGTCTCCAATAAACAGCAAAATGCTGGACTGGACATGTGGCTGCAGTAATAGAGCACTAGCTGTGAGCCACCAAGGTGAAGAAGAGTATCACTCCCCTGAGTTCAAGCTCCAATATGGTTGTATGCGTGCTCACATGTATGTGGGTACACAGGCGCGCGCGCGCGCGCGCGCGCACACACACACACACACACACACACATACATAGGCAGTTTTGGAGAAATTCTATACAGGATGGGTGCTGATATGAATCTTACAGGTTGTAGGCCTGAAAGCTGACACATGTCACCCTTCTCATAAACAAGGGATGAAGCATGTATGAGGCTCTGGGTTCAATCTTGTCAGGAATTCAAATGGTAAAATCTTCAAAGCCTTTGTTTTCCACAACCTTCTTTCCTGGCCCAAACTTCTAGCTTTTTCTACGCATATGGTACCAAGGAACTGAACCCAGGTCTTCATGCATACCTAAGAATGTTACAAAGCCTAAGATTCATAAGTTGTATTTTTTTTTTGCCAGTCCTGGAGTTTGAACTCAGGGCCTGAGCACTATCCTTGAGCTTTCTCAAGGCTAGGGCTCTACCACTTGAGCCACAGCACCACTTCCAGCTTTTTCTGTGTATATAGTACTGAGGAATCAAACCCAAGGCTTTGTGTATGCTAGGCGAGTATTCTACCACTGGGCCACACTTCTGCTCCCATAAGTTGTATTTTAAGGCCAACCAAAGTAAGCTGGAAATGAGTTCCTTTTTCTTTGTTATCATTGTTATGCATTCTTCAAATCAAAGGAGAGAAGCAACTGACAGAAGATTAAAAAAAAAAATAGATGCAGCAATTTACTCAGGCTAACTGCAAAGCAGACTGGAGCCATGATGAAAAGGGTTTCTGATTTCCAGCCCTATCACCTTTCCAAATGTCCTTGTCCTAGGTAACTGACAGAGGTTAAAATAAAAGGCAGACCACCCAAGTCCTAGATTTTGTAGAATACTTCTGCAAAATATTCTCCACTGTTTTCATAAACCATGTAAATGCCGTAGTAACTCTAATATGCATTTGAATTTTTAAAAAAGGAAAAGATTATATGCCAGAGTAAAGGCAAAGAGGGCACATGAATAGCTGGTGACAAGGTCAGATAACAAGAAGGAGACAGAAAGATCTGATTGCTGGAATAACCAGGCAGCTCAAATGAGAGTAACAGAATCCCAGGCTACAGAGCATCAGCTGATGCTGAAAAGAATGCCCTCTCCCAGAATGTTTCAACCAGACTCATAGCAGCACTGCTAGTTTCAACCCACCCTGGGCTACTGCTGCTCCAGGCTTCTACCCTGCAGATCTGACAATGTATGATAGGCTGGCTTTATAAAAGCCAAATTATCCCTTTAGGGAAAGAGGTGGGGATGACTTCATTAGAACATCAGCATTTTTGAAGTCTTCAAACTGCTTTGCGAAATCAACTCTCCTCCTAGGAATAGTAAACCTAGCAAGAGAAACAAGTTCTCTAGGTTTGTAAATCTATATGTTTAATACTAGGCTCTTAACCTCTGCACAAACAAACCTAAACCAATCGATCCAAATGAAATACACCATTTGGTACAATGAATCTATTGACACTCTGGATAGTCGCAAATATATTTAAATGGTTTTCACAGTGTAAAAGGGAGTAGAAATCCATGGAGAGGAGAATTATTCAGTTTGCTTTTTAACATCATGGCTAACTGTAGTAACCACACCACATTCTTATCAGCCAGGCTTTGGTATCTCGTTCTAAGGAGTAATGATGAAAGAGCTAGACCAAGAGATTCTTTCCAGTACTATGATTGCAAAAATTTAAAAAAAAAACCTATACATCACCCTTTATAATATGTTTTTAATTTGGCAGCTTAGAAAAAAAGAATGTTGGAGCTGGTTAGAAGTGGCTCAGGCCTATAATCCTAGCTACTCAGGAGGCTGAGAGCTGAGGATCAAGGTTCAAAGCCAGCCCATGCACTAGAGAAGGTAAAACTCTTATCTCCACTTAATTACTAGAAAATAGGAGCAGGGCTGTAGCTCAAGGGGGACAACAGGGGTAGCTTAGAGGTGAAGACCCCAGGGACAGCGGCCTAGGGACAGTGCCCAGGCCTAGAGTTCAAGCCCCCATGACCCATAAAAAAAAAAATTGTTGGGACCCGGGAGCATGGCCAGGTGGTAGAGTGCTTTTCTAGCATGCATGAGGCCCTGGGTTCAATTCCTTGGTACCACATACATAAAAAAAAGTCGGAAGTGGTGCTGTGGCTCAAGTGGTAGAGCACTAGCCCAGAGAAAGCCCAGGGACAGTGCCCAGGCCCTGAGTTAAAGGCCCAGAACTGGGGGAAAAAATGTCTAGTTAAATTTGAATAAAAAAAAAAAAAAGAATACCCAATAACTTTTTAGCCGAAGTATGTTTCAAATATTTCATGGAACTAAAAATACACAGTAAGTTTTCAATAAAAATAATAGATTGTTGGGCTGGGAGTTTGGCCTAGCGGTAGAATGCTTGCCTAGCATGCACAAAGACCTGAGTTCTATTCCTCAGTACCACATACATAGAAAAACCAGACGTGGTGCAGTGGCTCAAATGGTGGAGTGTTGGAAGTGGTGCTGTGGCTCAAGGGGTAGGGAAGCAGCCTTGAGCTGAATTGCTCAGGGACAATGCCCAGGCCTAGAGTTCAAGTCCCATGACCAACAAAAAAAAAATTACAAAAGAAAAAAGAAAAGATTAGAATTAATTCCACATGGTGTGTTGGGTTGATAAGTCTCTCAAATGGTGGAGTGGTAGCCTTGAGCACAAGGAGGCTCAGGGACAGCACCCAGGCCCAGAGTTCAAGTCCCACGACCCGACAAAAAAAATAAATAAAAAGAGATTACTTTTTAAAAATACACAATAACTACTCAGGAGGCTGAGATCGAGGATCACGGTTCAAAGTCAGCCTGGGCACAAAAGGACCTGAGACTCTTATCTCCAATTAACCTCTAGAAAATGGGAAGTAGGGCCTGGCTCAAGCATAGGGTGGAAGCCTTGAGTTGAAGAGCTCAGGGACAATGCCCAGGCCCAGGGATAGGGTGGAAGACTTGGACCAAAGAGCTCAGGGATAGCACCCAGGCAGAGTTCAAGCCCCATGACCTCCCTCCTCCCAAAAAGAAAAAGAAACCCTGGGGTTGGGGATTGAACTCAGTGGAAGAGTGCTTGCTTAGCAAGAGCATGGCTCTGAGTTCAGTCCTCAGCACCATAAAAACATAAATCAATCAATCAATCAATAAATAAAGTGAGGGGTTGGAGATTTGGCTCAGCGGAAGAGCCCTTGCCTGGCAAGTGCAAGGCTCTGAGTTCGGTCCCTGGCTCTGGAAAAATAAATAAATAAATAAATAAAATAAAGTGAGAGTAAAAAGGGGTTAGGAGACATGGCTCAAGTGGCAGAGTGCCTACTTAGGAATCAGTTCAGTAGGGCTGCCTTCAAATCCCTGTACCACCAGAATAAGTAGGATTCATTTTTATAGTAAGAAGTATTGATTGCTTATCTGAAGTATATTTTGTATATTTTACTTGCTAAATCTAGAAACTCCACTAGCCCTCTCTGCTTTCAGATTTTGAAGGTTCTACCCCAGTGACTTTCTTTTTTGCCAGTCCTGGGCTTGAGCTCAGGGCCTGAGCACTGTCCTTGGACTTTCTCAAGGCTAGAGCTCTACCACATGAGTCACAGTATTATTCCCTGCTTTTTCTTTGTATCTGGTACCGAGGAATCGAACCCTGATCTTCGTGCATGCTAGGCAAGCACTCTACCACTAGGCTAAACTCCTGGCCCCCCAGTGACTTTTGAATTGGTTGATTTCATAAAAAGGGAATTTTAAAATAGCTTTGTATATTTCAACAACATTTCTCTTAAGAGCTGATTGGCACTCGGTCATGTCTAATTTTCCAGGCTGTAAAACCCTTAAGTGGATTCTCTGATTCTGTTCTGGTTTTCTTATGCCGCAGTGTATTAGCCTGAGTGAAAAACACCCTACGTTAATGTCAGCTGGCTCTATAAAAATCAACCTGCCTCTCCAAAATTTTTCAAATACTTTAAATCCTGTTTCTGAGATTAAATGTCCATATTCAGAATAGGGTGGCAGGGTGCCATCTTTTGTAAGAAATTAGTTTGAGAATGATGGTGGCAAGATTATGTCAGCTACGAGCCAAGGGCTGACATACTACACTGGGAAACAATGATTATTTTTGACTCCTTTCTCTACCACTGCTACTCAGTTAACATACTTTTAGCATTTTGACTTATCTGAAAATGATACAGACAGACATATGAGATCTGATTCTGCCACTTCTGTAAATATCAAAGTTTATATATATATATATTTTTTTTTCCCAGTCCTGGGGCTTGAACTCTGGGCCTTGGCAGGATCCCTGAATTTCTCCCCCCCCCAACTAAAAATTTCTTTTGCTCAAGAAGAATGTGCTGCCACCTGAGCCACAGCACTACTACTGGCTTTTTCTGCGTAGTTTATTGAAGAGTCTCATGGATTATCCTACAAGTGACCCTCTGATCTCAGCTTCCTGAGTAACTAGAATTACAGGCATGAGCCACTGGTGCCAGCTTCCTTGAGGCTTTTTTTTTTTCTTTGCCAGTCCTGAGGCTTGAACTCAGGGCCTGAGCATTGTCCTTGAGCTTTCTTTTGAGACTCTTATCTCCAATTAACTTCCAAAAAGCCAGAAATAAAGCTGTGGCTCAAGTGGTAGAGCACTAGCCTTTAGTGAAAAAGGTAAGAAACAGCACCTAGACACTTTACAAACAAGCATACACTGTAAAGTGTTTAGTTGTTGAACACTTTTTAAAAAAAAAGTTGACTCTCTCGCGTGCTCTCTCTCTCTCTCTCTCTCTCTCTCTCTCTCTCTCTCTCTCTCTCTCTCTCTCTTCTCTCTTTCTCTCTCTCTCTCTCTGCCAGTCCTGGAGCTTGAACTCAGAGTCTGTCTGTGAGCTTTCTCAAGGCTAGAACTCTATCACTTACTTGAGCCACAGCACCACTTCTGGCTTCTTCTGTGTATTTGGTACCGAGGAACTGAACCCACGTTCCTGGCCCTCTGTATTTTTTTTTTTTTTTTTGCCAGTACTGGGCTTGAGCTCAGGACCTGAGCACTGTCCTTGGACTTTCTCAAGGTTAGAGCTCTACCACTTGAGCCTCAGCACCACTTCCAGCTTTTTTCTTTTCTATGTATGTAGTACCAAGCAATCGAACCCGGGTCTTCGTGAATGCTAGGCAAGCAACTCTACCATTAGGCCAAACTCCCGGCCCCCCTCTGTATTTTTTTATTATTAATTTTTATTGTTATAACAAAGATCATGAACAGAGGAGTTGCAGTTACATAAGTCAAGTAAAGAGTATATTTCTTTTTGAACAATATCAACCCTTCTCTTATTTTTGTTGAAAAGGTATTGCTTTTGTTTTTTATTTTTGGTGATACTAGAGTTTGAATTTAGAGCCTCCTCACTTGCTAAAAAGGCTCTTCACTACTTTACCAGCCAGCCAAAAAAAGGAATTAGATTCAGCTCATGGTTTTGGAGCTTTAAATCAGAGATCAAGTGTTCCCATGTATTCAGAAACTGGTAGAATCTCCCTGGTTGCATTATAACATGGTAAAGAATCAGAAAGGAAAACAAAATTCTCTATTCAGTAGGGCCCAAGCCTACAGGCTAGCCTTGCTTTATATCAACTAATTCTGGGGGGAAAAAAAGGAAGAAAGAAGGAAGAAAGAAAGAAAAGAAGGAAGGAAAGAGAAAGAGAGACAAAGACAGAAGCAGGGCACACTGATGGCTCATGCCTGTACTCCTAGCTATTCAGGAGGCTGAGCTCTAAGGATCATAGTTTGAAGCCAGCCCAGGCAGGAAAATCTATAAGATCCTTATCTTCAATAAACTATTCAGAAAAATCCAGAAGTGATATTGTAGCTCAAGTAGTAGAGCTTAGCCTTGAGCACAAAGAGGCTCAGGGTCAGTGCCCAGGCCCTGAGTTCAAGCCCAAGGACCTGTCAAAAACAAAACATAATTTTTAAAAATATTTATTTATGGGGACCAGGAGTTTGCCTAGCATGCATGAAGACCTGGGTTCGATTCCTCAGTACCATATGCATAGAAAAAAAGCTGGAAATGGTGCTGTGGTTCAAGTGGTACAGCTCTAGCCTTGAGAAAGCCCAAGGACAGCACACAGGCCCTGAGTTCAAGCCCCAGGACTGGCAAAAAACAACATATATACACATACATATATATGTCATTTGCAGGTTTGAACTCAGAGCCTGGGCTTTGTTCCTAAACTTTTTTATTTTTGTCAGTTATGGGGCTTGAACTCAGGACCTAGGTACTGCTATCCCTGAGCTGCTTCTGCTCAAGGCTAGGCCTTACCACTTTGACCCACAGCATCACCTTCAGTTGTCTGCAGGTTAATTGGAGATAAGCGTCTCATGGATTTTCCTGCCCTAGCTTCCAACCTTGGTCCTCAGATCTCAACTTCCTGAGTTGCTAGGAGTACAGGCATGAGCCACCAGTGTCTGGCCTATCCCTGAGCTTTTGTTCTCAAGGCTAGCCCTCTACTACTCTGAGCAATAGCTCTACTGCCAGCTTTTAGGTGATCAATTGGAGTCTCACACTTTCCTGCTTGAGCTGGTTTCACACTTTGATCCTCAGATCCCAGCCTCCTGAGAAGACAGGGTTATAGACATGAACCATCAATACCAGACTGAACCACAATTTTTTGATAACCTCTAAAAGCAATACCCCAAATGAATCATCTTTTTTTTTTTTCTGTCAGTCCTGGGGCTTGAACTCAGGGCCTGAGCACTGTCCTTGGGCTTTCTCAAGGCTAGAGCTCCACCACTTGAGCCACAGCACCACTTCCAACTTTTTCTATGTATGTGGTATTGAGAAATCAAAACTGGGTCTTCGTGCCTGCTAGGCAAGCACCTACTAGGCCCAAATTCTCAGTCCCCTGAACCATCTTCTATTAGGTCCCATCTACCACTCATCTTGTCACACAGAGCCAAGTTTCCAAGATATGAACCTTCCATATACACACTCAAATCATATCTAAACCACATAAAGGATTAAGTGTCCAAAATATAAGCTTTTGGAGGATACATTCAAACCATATTTGAAGGGAAGAGACAGAAGCACAATTTAGAGGAAGAAGTTGAACTGGAATATTGTCCCAGAAGCCTCCCTTGGCCCTCCAGAAAGCACAAAACTGAACCTGGAATGCCTTTTCAAGGATGTTCTAAGTTTGGGAACAGGGGTGGGCCTTTAGATACCTATGTTGATTAGTCATTGGATAAAGGCCACCAAGAGAAGAGGAAATGACCTTACACAAGTCAGGGCTCTTCAGATGAGGCAGTCACTGAAGTAGACTGACAGTTGAGGGCTGTTTCCTGGCAGCCTTCCCAACAGCTGAGGAAGTCTTTCATTCTGAAAGGAGAATCTGGGTGACACATCATAGCAGTTACTGCCAGTGCCTTTTCCTGTCTTACTGGTAGTTGATGTAATTTTGTGAAGGATTTGTTCAGATCTTTGGCCCTTTTCTTTTTTTCTTTCTTGTCAGTCATGAGGCTTGAACTCAGAGCTCAGGTGCTATTCCTTTTCTCTTTTGCCACTTTAAGCCACAACTCCAATTCTGGGTTTCTGGTGGTTAACTGGAGATAAGAGTCTCATGGAGGGCTGGGAAAGTGGCTTAGTGGTAGAGGGCTTGCCTAGCATGCATGAAGCATTGGGTTCCATTCCTCAGTACCACATGAGCAGAAAATTCCCAAAGTGGCGCTGTGGTTCAAGTGGTAGAAGGCTAGCCTTGAACAAAGAAGCTCAGGGCCAGGCCAGGAGTTTGGTAGAGTACTTGCCTAGTGTGCACGAAGACCTGGGTTTGATTCCTTGGTACCACATACATAGAAAAAGGCAGAGTGGTGCTGTGGCTCAAGTGGTAGAGCTCTAGCTTTGAGAAAGCCCAAAGAGAGCACTCAGGCCCTGAGTTCAAACCCCCGGACTGGCAAAAAATAAAATAAAATAGAGTCTCATGGACTTTCCTGCTTGGCCTGACTTTGAACTGTGATCCTCAAATCTCAGTCTCTTGAGTAGCTAAGATTACAGTCATGAACCACTGGTGCCTAGCTTCCTTGGCTCATTTTTAAATTGAATAGTTCATTTTTTAATTGTTGGTTTATACATTTTTCTTATATTATCTAGATATGAATCTTTTGTCAGGAATATGTACTATGGATTTTTTCCATATTTTTGTTGGTCCATTTATTTTCTTTTTTTTCTTTTGCCAGTTCTGGGCTTGAGCTCAGGACCTGAGCACTGTCCTTGGACTTTCTCAAGGCTAGAGCTCTACCACTTGAGCCTCAGTACCACTTCCGGCTTTTTTTCTATGTATGTGGTACCAAGGAATCGAACCCGGGTCTTCGTGCATGCTAGACAAGCACTTTAACCACTAGGCCAAACTCCCGGCCCCGGTCCATTTATTTTCTTAGTGATGCTTCTTGTTGAAAAGAAATGTAATTTTTTTTTTAAAGTCCATTTTTTTTTCCTTTTATACCTAGTACTCCTTTTTTTTTTTTTCCCCCAGTTGTGGAGCTTGAACTCTGGGCCTGGTCGTTGTCTCTGAGCTCTTCAGATCAAGGCTACCACCCGACCCTTAAGCCAAGTCACTCTGCCCATTTTCTAGAGTTTAATTAGAGATAAGAGTCTCAGGTCCTTTTTGAACCTTGATCCTCAGATCTCAGCCTCTTGAGTAGCTAGGATTACAGGTGTGACCCTTGGAGCCCGGCGATATGTACATTTCTTTCCTGTTGTTTAGTATCAGCTGTTCCCTCTTTCTCTTCCATTTCTTCCCTCCCCTTACTGTTCTTGAGCTTCTTAGTTCACTTTCTTCAATACCTAGTGCAACTAATGGGTACCGTTGCTGCACTTTAAAAAAATCTTTTTAAGGGCCAGGAGTTGGCCTAGAGGTAGAGTGCTTGCCTAGCATGCACAAAGACCCGGGTTCGATTCCTTGGTACCACATACGTAGCAAAAAGCCAGAAGTGGTGCTGTGGCTCAAGTGGTAGAGCCCTAGCCTTGAGAAAATCCAGGGCTTGGGCCCAGACTGGCAAAAAAAAAAAATCCTTTTATGTACTTACATAATAGACAGAAAGACAGACACACACACACACACACACACACACACACACACACACACACGGTATATATGATCTATTCATTTAATGTATTAACAGATTCATGATATTAAGTATCTGGGGTATTTTTTTTGCCAGTCTTGGGACTTGAACTCAGGGCCTGAGCACTGTCCCTGAGCTTCTTTGCTCAAGGCTAGCACTCTACCACTTGAGCCACAGCACCACTTCTGGCTTTTTCTGTATATTTGGTACCAAGAGCTTTGTGCATGCTAGGAAAGCACTCTACTACTAGGCCACACTCCTGCCCTGAAATTCAATTTTTTAATATAATTTTATTATTTTGTTTATGTGGTACTAAGAAATTGAACCCAGGATCTCATGCATGCAAGACAAGTATTCTACCACTAAGCCACATTTCCAGCCCCCTGAAATTCAGTTTTTTGCTTTAGCAAAAAAAGTTTGATATTTATCTCAGTGGAAAAAACTGAGCATGATAGCATTTACCTGTTTCCAGCTATAGAAGGAACATAAATAGGAGGATCATGGTCCAGGCAGAAAGGGAGACTCTATCTCAAAAATAATCAGGGTAAGACAGGCGCTGGTGGCTCATGCCTGTCATCTTAGCTACTCAGGAGTCTGAGATCTGAGGATCATGGTTTAAAGCCAGCCCAAGCAGGAAAGTCTTACCTTTAAATAACCACCAGAAAACTAGAAGTGGTATTGTGGTTTAAAATGGTAGAGTGCTAGCCTTGAGTGAAAAAGCTCAATTCAGTGCCCAGACCCGGAGTTCAAGACCTATGACTGATAAAAAAAAAATAGAAAATAAAAATAATCAGCCGGAGCTGGGTGTGGTGGCTCATACTTGTGCCCAGGTTGGGCACAAAAGGACCTGAAACTCTTATCTCCAGTTAACCTCTAGAAAACTGGAAGTGGGGCTTGGCTCAAGGGTAGAGCAGTAGTAGCCTTGAGCTGAAGAGTTCAGGGACAATGCCCAGGCCCAGGGGTAGGGCAGTATCCTTGAGCTGAAGAGCTCAGGGACAGCACCCGAGCCCAGGGTTCAAGTCCCATAACCAACAAAAAAAATAAAATAAATAAAATTAAAAAATAAAGATAGCCAAAGCAATAAAAAAAAAAAAAGCCTGAACACATGGCTCAAGTGTGAAGTGGTAGAATACCTGCCTAGCAAGTGTGAGGCCATGAGTTCAACCCATAGTATCACCAAAAAGAAAAGGGGGGTAGGGAAGAAGAGAATGCAGAGAAAAAAAGAGGAGGAAGTGGAAACGGGAAGAAGAGAATGAGGGAGGGAAGTTGGAAAGGAAAGGAGAGAAGGTTTTACTCAGCATAAAAACCAAAAGGAGATTATATTCACAAGGATAGCACAAACTTGAAGTCCTCTTTTCACCTCTTCTTCTTTCTCCTAGTACCTCACACATATAACAATTGTTTGAGGCCTTTGTCCTGACTGTACTCTTACTTCCCTTCCTCTACTGCTTCCTTTCCCCATCATTTCCTCCATCCCCAAACATTCTGGTAAATTTCTTACTTTCCTGAAAATATTTTATCTTTTTCATGTTAATTAAATCAAAACTGCACTTCATTTTTTCCAGGACTCCAGACCCTCATTTTACTCACTTAGCAGTTAAACATTCTTTTTGACTTGTGGGAAAAAAGGAAGTTATGACTATTACTTCTTGCTACATTTTTTCCATCATATAAAATACCTATATAAACAAATTTGTATCTTTCCCCTCTACATATTTTACCATAAAAGTAAAAACTAAGGCAAAGAATGCTAACATTATTTTTTTTTAGGTTCTTCATATCCATTGCCATACTGCCTTTCAGAAATGTACCAATTTAGCATTCCTCTCAGAAATAGGCAAGAATATCTTCATCAATACTCTACAGTATTGAAAATACTTAGTGTCAGGCACTGGTGCCTCACACATATAATCCTAGCTACTCAGAAGGCTGACATCTGAGGATCATAGTTCAAAGCCAAGGTAGGCAGAAAAGTCCCTGTGAGACTTTATTTCTTTATTTTGCCAGTTCTGGGGCTTGAACTTAGGGCCTAGGCTCTGTCCCTGAGCCTCTCTGTGCTTAAGGCTAGTGTTCTACCACTTGAGCCACAGTGCCACTTGCAGCCTTTTCTGTGTATCGTGGTACTGAAGAATTGAACCCAGGGCTTTATGCATGCCTACTACTTACCATTAAGCCACATTCCCAGCCCTAATTTTTCTAATCTATTCCCTCTGTCCTGCTAACTGATCTTTTCCCTTGATACACTGCAGTGTTTGAGGGAGAGAGAGAGAAAGAGTATGAGAGTGCATGTGGGCATGTTTGTGTATGAATGTTCTCCTTTTGTTTCTATGATCAAATTCTGTATGTTTCCTCTTCCCTTTGTCTCTTTTTCTAGATTCTTCACTGTTCCCTTTGTATCTGTTCTCTATTCATTGCTATAGAAATTGTAAAACAGTTATAAAAGTCTGAAAATAGACTATATTTGCTTGTTTATGCCTAGCCTGTGGCCTGAACTCAGAACCTTGACACTGTCTTTTTCCCCGTAGGGTTAGTACTCTACCACTTGAGTCAGCTCTCTTTCCAGCTTTTTGGTGGTTAGTCTTCCAGAGTTTTTTGCCCTTGCTAGCTTTGAACTATACTCCTAGAATCTCAGGTTCTTAGCCTGGTGCTGGTGGCTCACGCCTGTCATCCTACCTACTCAGGAGTCTGATATCTGAGGATCTTGGTTCAAAGCCAGCCCAAGCACAAAAGGACCTGAGATGCTAGTCTCCAATTAACCATCATAAAACCAGAAGTGGTGCTATGGCTCAAGTGGTAGACCAGTAGTCGAGCTGAAGAGCTCAGGGACAATGCCCAGGCCCAGAGTTCAAGACCCACGACTGACCAAAAGTCTCAGGCTTTTGAGTGTTAGATTATAATTTTTACAGGTGAATTCCCAGGATTATTTCTTTTGGAATATAGAGATTTATTCAGTAAAAATCAGAGTTAATCTGAGGCAAGGCATTATATGCTCATTGACAGGACTTGATAGAAATGCTGCAAGTTGGTTGAAGTATATTGAACTAAACATTCCTAACAGAGAGTAATATGCTAGATCTGAGGATCTAGGTTTAAAGCCAGCTCAGGCAGAAAAGTCCCCATGAAACTCTTATCTCCCATTAACCAATCAAAATCTGAGAGTGGAATTGTGGCTGAAAGTGGTAGAGCCACTAACCATGAACAAAAGAACTTAGGAACAGCACCCAGTTTAAGCCCCACAACCAAAAAAGAAAAAGAAAAGGAAATATATATGTATATATATATATATATATACTGACCATATCTCAAAATATTATTGGAAATTGCACATATTGTAATATATACAAACCTCTTATTATGTATATTCACCTATATTTTCAGATTTTTATTTTGGAAGTCCTAGGGCTTGAACTCAGGGCCTAGGCACTATCCTTAAGTTTTCTCAAGTCTAGTGCTCTACCACTTGAACCATAGCACTACTTCCGGCTTTTTCAGTGTATGTGGTACCCAGGGCTTTATGCATGAGCACTCTACCACTAGGCCATGCTCCTGGTCCCTATTTTCACATTTTATGGCCAACTGTATTTCATCAGTGCATTTTTCCCTAGTCCATTCTCATATGTAATACATACATGAATATATGATACATATATAATACTGATATACATATATTTGAGACAGAGTCTCACTATGCAACTCAGCTGGCCTTGAACTTGAGATCCTCCTGACTGAGCATGACAGACTTGTGCTGCTCTGTTTGGCCAATGACCTAGCTTTGGGGGAAAAAAAAATGCTAAGTGAAGTCTATTGAGAACAAGAAGTTGTAGAACAGTTAAGTTCTATTTTGGCCCTTGTTGGCTTGTTTGGCTTGTGTCAACAGCCAAACTTTCTGTCCCAGTTAAGAGAAGGAAGTTACTCAAGAGAGGCCCCTTAGCAGTTTCCAGCATCCATTTTGAAGTTGTATATTAGCCATGGTCAATTTACTTTCCTGAAACAGCCTGAGATAGTATTAAAAACAATAAAAATAAATCTCTGCAAAGTATTGTTTCCTGAGGACATTAAATGTTTGCTATTCTTTCCTTTTTTCAGTATCATTGAGAGAGAACAACTCCCACCGCACAAATAAGAAATAATATACATATAGGTTGTAAATTTGTAAAGCTCAGAGAACTTGGGATAGCTCAAAACCCAGAAATTTCATCTCTCTGGACTCTTATCCAGGGTTTAAATTTACCAGAAGCTGTATAGTTAATGTTGACAATGTGACTGGTTTATTCATTGCATTTGAGAAATGAACTTCTCTTCCTACCTGAAACTAAACAGAACTAAGCTACTGACAATAGCCTCACTATGTTAAATGAGCAAGAGAGAAAAAGACTTCAGAGCAGTCTGCTTCTGGAATAGCCCGGGTACTAGTTAGCCAGCCACCTAGAGGTAGAAAAGTAATATGCATTAATGATTTCAGTGATTTTCCCCACCATCAGCAGTTATATTAATTTCCAGAAAAGCTACCAAGAAAAAGCAGGATGATCTCGATCTCGATCCCTCTCTCTCTCTCTCTCTCTCTCTCTCTCTCTCTCTCTCTCTCTCTCTCTCTTTCTCTCTCTCTCTCTCTCCACCCTCCCTCCCCCTTCCCCCCCCTCTCTCACAGACACACACGCATTCATAGGTCTTGGAATTTTTCCCAACTGTTCTTGCCCTCATACTTGCCTTCTGCTCAGCATTTCAAATAAACAGGTAAGGTGTTTTTGCTTTTTGTTTCTTTTTGGTTTTGTTTTGTTTTTACCAGTCCTGGGACTTGAACTCAGGGCCTAGGCTCTGTCCTTCAGCCTCTCTATGCTCAAAGCTAGTGCTCTACCACTTGAGCTTCAGCACCACTTCCAGCTTTTCCTGTGTATGTGATACTGAGGAATCAAATCCAGGGCTTTATGCATGCTAGGCAAGCATTCTGCCATTAAGCCACATTTCCAGCCCCAGGCAAGATGTTTGACTCATGTTCATTTGAACTCAGTGCTCTAGGAGGTGCCTCACTTTGCCAGTAGTCCTTTCTGACTTCTTGCCCTAACTTGGATTGTTTCCTTAGAATCAGAATCTCCAGGGATAAGCACCTTATCCTACTTTCCTTTTTCCCTTTCTCCTCTCAACAGCTCTTACTCCAAACAATACAATCAAGACTCTACCTATTTAGGGACTTGTTGCATTTAAGTAACGGGCAATGTTGCATTTAAGTAAAGGGCAAATGAAGTGCTAATCTTCATCTATAAATCCTGAAACTCAGTTATATTGTACTCCAACACAGCAGTGGCTAGCGCATTTGGGGGATAATAACAAATGTTAATAAATATTTGTTGAATAGCACTTGGCCACAGGCATTTCCTGAATTTCACAGTGGGCTGAGTTCCAGGGAAAAAGGATACCAACTCACAATGCCAACTGCTCCCTTCCTGTCTGAGAGGACCCGCCCAGAGTCATAACTGGAGACCACACCTTTGCAGAGGGATAAGCCTAGCCTGATGTCCCCCTGTGTCTGTGATCCCATCTATATCTTTTCTATTACAGGCTAAGGCAGTTCTGAAACTTTTTTTTTAAACAGAACAGGCTGTGTAGGCTAGGTAGCAATCAAGATAGAGGTCAGGGCCTGAATTATAATGCAGAAATCAGGTTAAAATGGAATAGGGACCCAAGTAGAGCAATCCAAGAGGAATGTCTGTCTAGAAGGATTAAGAGGATGGTCTCTGGGACCTATCTAGGTCCAAATAGTATCAATACAATATTTTAACTATGCCAAGTTATACAAGATACAGCCTTGCTTTGCAAGGCTGAAGTCCTTAAGTTGAAACTCCAGTACTATCAAAATAACCCCAGAAGACTGAAGCACAGTTATACATATTTATGAGTATGAATTTTTTTTTTCAGTCATGGGGCTTCAACTCTGGGCCTGGGCATTGTCCCCGAACACTTCAGCTCAAGGGTACCACCCTACCCCTGGAGCTACAGTGCCACTTTCTGTTTTCTAGTAGTTAAGTGGAGATAAGAGTCTCACAGACTTTAGTGCCTGGGATGACTTTGAACCTCAGTCCTCAGATCTCAGCCTCCTGAGAAGCTAGGATCACAGGTGTGAGCCACCTCGGTCAGCTTAAAAAGAATTTTATCCTAGGCAAGAGAAGCGAAAGGAGCCAATGATAATAAATAGTTGAACAAAACTCTAAGATACTGAGTCTAAACACTTAGAAGAATGGGGAGCTGGTGGCTCAAGTCTGTCGTCTTAGCTAATCAGGAGGCTGAGAACTGAGGCTCGTGGTTAAAAGCCTGCCCAGGCAAGAAAGTCTGCGAGATTCTTATATGTAGTTAACCACCCAAAAGCCAGAAGTAGAGGTGTGGCTCAAATGGTAGAATGCCAACCTTGAGTGAAAGAGCTAAAAAGATAGTGCCCAGGCCCTGAGTTCAAGCCCCAATACCAGCATAAACAAACAAACAAATACCTATGTACATGAATGCATACATAGTTGGAATAATTTAGGTTTCATGTCTTCAGTGGTTGGTAGAGGTAACAAAGCCTCTCTCAGAATTGTTGAAGGGTCAGCATGATGACAGGAGGAGAATTTGTAATGTGGAGAGGTTTTCAATTCCTTTATATGAAGCTATGTTTTTGCTCACTTTCAGAAATGTGTGATGTGGGTGTGTGAGTGAGTGTGATTGTTTAATGACTGGGTCAGGAACAGAAAGATGGAATTAAGAAAATGAATCTGGGAGACTGGGACTGTAGCTTAGTAGTAGAGCACTTGCTTAGCATATGTAAATCCCTGGACTCAATCTTCAACACCACAATCAATCAATCAATCAATAGGAAGAAAGAAAAAAGGGTAGGAGGGATAAAGTAAAGGTTGGCTTCCTCCTTGGGAGTTATGGATGGATTAGAAAACAATACTCCCAAAACAAAGCTCTCAGAAGCTAAGTTTTTCTCTGATCTTCCTTGTGTGTGTGTGTGTGTGTGTTGTGTGTGTGTGCATGTGCACACATGCATGCATGCCAGACCTTGACCTCAAGGTCTGTCTCTCTGAGCTTCTTTTTTCTCAAGGCCAGTGCTCTACCATTTGAGCCACAGCCCCACTTCCAGCTTTAGGAGGTGGTTTATTAGACATAGGAATCTCACAAATTTTTCTGCCTTGACTGGCTTTGAACTATGCTTTTCAGATCTCAGTCTTTTGAGTAGTTAAGATTGCAGGGCCCGGGAGTTTGGCCTAGCGGTTAAAGTGCTTGCCTAGCATGCACAAAGACCCGGGTTCGATTCCTCGGTATCCCACATACACAACCAAGCCGGAAGTGGCAGAGACAAGACTGCGACGGCGACAGAAAGCGAAAGAAGCAAGCTGAGCTGAAGTGAACAGAGCCCAACCGAGTGGTGGCCGGAGCGAGCGGGGCCAGAAAGAGAAGGGGGCCAAAAAAAAAAAAAAAAAAAGATTGCAGGGCTGAGCCACCGATGCCTAACAGCCTTCCTCATTTTTTTTTCCAGTCCTGGGTTTAGGCTCAGGGCCTGAGCACTGTCCCCGGGCTTTCTCAAAGCTAGAGCTCTACCACTTGAGCCACAGCACCACTTCCTGCTTTTTTTCTATACATGTGGTACCAAGAAATTGAACCCGGGTCTTTGTGCAAGCTAGGCAAGTACTCTACCATTAGGCCAAACTCCTGGTCCAAGCCTTCCTCATTTTTGACCCTTGTTCTCTCCTTAGGCCAGTCACAAAAACTAGGATTTCTCCTTCCCCAAGATGGTCATAAGAATGAACAAGTGTAAAAATGTCCTGTCCTCCAAACTAACCCTGGAACTTCAAAATACTAACTCATCCCTACTTTTTTGTGTCAGGGATGACTACAAAGAAGTTCTCTGACCTACTTTGCTTGATTATAACTCATAAGCTATCCCACCCATTCCAAAAAGGATCTTGCCTCATACCTGGGAGCAATGAATGTTGCACAGAGAAGCCAAGAATCTCAACAGACAGGCCTTGCTGGATTCCTCCACCAACGTTTATTACTCTTAGGTCATATCCTTTTCTCTTCTATTTTATGGTGCTGGGATATGAACTCAAGGCCTCCCATTTATTCAGCTTGGTTACTTGGCTGGTATTCTGCCATTTGAGCCATGCCTCTAGCCTGCTTTTTGCTAGATGGTTGATTTTGTTTTGGGAGATGGAGTCTTAGCAGAATTTTCTGCTAGGTCTGGCTTTGAACTGCTGTCTTCTGACTCTCAGTCTCCTGAGTAACTAGGATTATAGGCATAAGCTTTATTGCCTGACGGATCATATTTGATCAGTGCTATTAGTACTATTAGTGTTATTAATGCTATTATTTATATGCCTAGTTTCTATGTGACACCAATGTTACATAGAAACTAGGAATATAAATAGTTCATACTAGGTCTTTGAGTCTTTAGTTTCATGTCACATAAAATGACAAGTGCAAAGAAGAAGAAGGAGGAGGAGGAGGAGGAGGAGGAGGAGAAGAAGAAGAAGAAGAAGAAGAAGAAGAAGAAGAAGAAGAAGAGGAGGAGGAGGAGGAGGAGGAAGAAGAAGGAGAAGAAGAAGGAGAGGAGGAGGAGGAGGAAGAGGAAGAAGAGGAATATTAATATGAGCCTGAGGGTATAGCTAAGTTTTGTGTACTTGCTTGATATGAGTGAGGCCCTGGGTTTCACCTCTAGTACCATGAAAAGAAAAGGATTATTAGTAGTATGATATCTACAACCAGAGAGGCCGCACTATCCCTAGGTAAACACTTTTTTATGTGTGCTGGTTCTGGTACTTGAACTCGGGGCCTGTGCCCTGTCCCTAAACTACTTTATCATTATTATTATTATTATTATTATTTTGTCAGTTGTGGGGCTTGAACTTAGGGTCTGGGTGCTGTCCCTGAGACTCTGTTCTCAAGGCTAGTGCTCTACCACTTGAGTCACACAGCCACTTCCAGTTTGGGGTGGTTAACTGGAGAAAAGAGTTTCATGGGGACTTTTCTGCCCCGGGCTGGCTTTGAACCATGATCTTCAGATCTCAACCTCCAGAGTAGCTATGATTACAAGTGTGAATCACCAGCATCTGGCTCACTGAACTTCTTTTTGCACAACATAGGTAAACTTTTTAAAAATATAATAGGATAGATGATAGAAGCAATATTTCAAATTATATATATACATATATAATATATACATATATATATATTTATCATGGGGCTTGAACTCAGGGTCTGAGTGCTATCCCAGAGCTCTTTTTGCTCAAGGCTAACTATTTTGAGGCAGAGTGCCACTTCTAGTTTTCTGGTGATTAATTGAACATGAGTCTCACAGACTTTTCTACTTGGGCTGGATTTGAACCACAATCCTCAGATCTCAGATTCCTGAGAAGCTAGGGTAACAGGCATAAGCCACTGATGCCTGGCTAATCTTTAAAAAATTAACTTTTATTTTTATTCACAAATTAATAATTGTGAATGAAATTATGAATGTTATGCAGTGTGATATTTTGATATATGTTTACAATGTGATCAAATCACCTGGATAGAATGAACAAAGTGCCAAAATCAACAAGATAAAATTTATTTTATTTATTTATTTCTTTTTGCCAGTCCTGGCTTGAATTCAGGGCCTGAGTGCTATCCTTGGACTTTCTCAAGACTAGATGTAGGCAAACACTCTACCACTAGGCCAAACTCCCAGCCCTAACAAGATGAAATTTAATGCAGGTAGTGAAGATTTACATTTAGATTTAAAAATAAAGAAAAAAAAATCAGTTGACTGGCTTGATAGCATTTTAGGTGAGAAAGGTTTAAACATCACTAAACCAAATTCAATCCAGTTTCATGAGAGATGCCATTTCAGATAAAAAGGGATAATAATCTCACTGTATTTTGAACTGATTAGTTCTGGCTCTACCAGTTAAGAACCTATTGAGGGGCCGGGAGTTTGGCCTGGTGGTAGAGTGCTTGCCTAGCATGCACGAAGACCCGGGTTCGATTCCTCAGTGCCACATACGTAGCAAAAAGCCAGAAGTGGTGTTGTGGCTCAAGTGGTAGAGCCCTAGCCTTGAGAAAATCCAGGGACAGTGCTTAAGCCCTGAGCCCAAGCCCAGGACTGGAAAAAAAAAAAAAAAAGAACCTATTGAGTAATTAATACATACCTAGTGAGGGATAAAAGTAAAAAGGATATAGTAACTTTATGAAGTGAGAAAGAATTTGATGGACTTTAGATATACTAAATAGGAAAGCGAAGATTAAGGCACTAATAGCTGTCCTCAAATTGCTGATCCTCAAGCATAAGACTGACAATATGAAATGAAATGAAAATCTGCCCCCTTTTTTGTGTGCCATTGTTGAGGCAGAACCTAGGGCCTGGGCACTATTGCTGAGCTTCTTTTTTGCTCAAGGCCAACACTCTACCACTTGAGCTACAGCCCCATTTCTGGGTTTTTCTAAGTGGTTTATTGGAGATAAGAGTCTCACAGACTTCCCTGCCTGGACTGGCTTTGAACCACAATCCTCAAATCTCAGGCTCCTGAGTAGGTAGGATTACAAGTGTGAGCCACAGGCACCTGGTCTGTTTTGATCAACAAAAATAGCCATTTCATTTGGTTTGGCCTAATAGAAAAGGATGAATACTCATTTCGAAATATTACAGAGGACAAACAAGAACCATCAAATGAAAGAGAAGAGCGTGTATTACACCAATCCAGGAAGGAATGTGTCTCAATCTGATGCTCAAAAGTAGAATGAGGGGTCAGTGGTTTAGTTCAGGGAAGGGCACTTGCCTAGTAAGTTCCAGGCAAGTTTGAGTTTGGTCCCAAGCATGGAGAAAGCAAAAGCAAAAAGCATAATGAGCCACCATACAAAGATCTAGGTTCCCTGTCTGTGAGAAAGTCCAGATAGACTGGGTGACAGATTGCTAGGGGCATTCAGAATTGTCTGCCTACTGGAGCCAACTCCCTGACCTAGCCTGAATCTGTAACCTGTGTAGCTGGTCCCTACATTACAGGGATGCTGCACCAACCTATTCAAGAGAATTCTGGCCATTCCAGGTAGTTTCATAGTGTTAAGCTAAGCCTCACACCTAAAATTTCATAGCTCCCTGTTAGGCAAATTCCTAGTCATCTCTCCAGACTCAAGTGTGGCCCCACCTAAATTCCCCAGATCAGTCAGGCTGTGTCCTTTACACAACCTTGAACCTTGTGCTTGCTTCTGTAGTGGCTCTTACCATCCTTTCTTCTCTGTCTCTCTGTCTGCCTCTCTGTCTGTCTCTCTTTGTTTCTCTTCCTCTTTCTCTCTTTTCTTTTGGTAGAGTATGGGCCTTGAACTTAAAGCCTTGGTGCTGTCCCTGAACTTCTTTTGCTCAAGGCTAGCACCCTACCACTTGAGCCATTGTTAGTTTTAGTGGAGATAAGAGTCTCCCAGACTTTTCTGCCCAGACTATCTTTGAACTGCAACCCTCAGATCTCAATCTCCTGAGTAGCTAGGATTACAGATGTGAGCCACTGTCATGCAGCACTCAGCATTCTTTTGCAAGTTCCAGTATACTTACCTCCTCACACCAAGTACGAGCTACCACTGAGCCAAAAACATGTCTCATTCATCCTTGTACCCCAGGGCAATGTATGCTACATGGTACTCCATAAATTCTCATTAAATAAGTGAAATTAGATACTTTTATTTTGTTTTATTTTATTTATTTTTGTTGGTTGTGGGGTTTGAAACTCTGAGCCTGGGTAATGTCCCTAAGCTCTTCAGCTCAAGGCTCAAGGCTAGAGCCATAGCACCACTTCCAGTTTTCTGGTGGTTAACTGGAGATAAGAGACTCACAGACTTTGGTGCCTGGGCTGGCTTTGAACTGAGGTCCTCACATCTCAGCCTTCTGAGTAGATAGGATTACAGGCGTGAGCCACCAGCACCTAGCATAAATACTTTTATTTTATACATGCCTCATTGAAAAGGTTATGTGTATGTACATTGGGTAACATGTTAATCAACCAAAAAATAATGTCTTTACACTGATATACTCTAGTCTATATTTTATTTTATTCGTTCGGAAGAGGGTTAGTCGTGAAGGAAGAAGCCAAGTGACACAGTATGAGGCCCTGAATTAATTCAGCCTCACTACTGGCACAATCAAGTAAAATACTATAAAACAGAAGGAAACTTCTAAGGTGGCATAGTTGAGACGGATAAGGACATATGAAAGGTAAAGGACTGAGCTAGACCAGGTGATGTACACCTGAAATCTCAGCTTTTAAGGCTGAGGCAGAACAGTGAGTCTAAGGCCAGTCTAGATTGCACAGTAAGATTCCTTTCTCAAATAAATAAAAGCATAAACAAACAAGGAATAAAAGAAATTCTGGCAAAAGCTTAGGAGGAAGAGAGAGGTGCAGTAATGCTGGGTTTCCAGGCCTGTGGAATCTGATCTTTTCAGACCATGGAGCTTGGAGTTCCAGCTGTAGTTTTCTTTTTCCCTTTCAGTGGCTCACTTCCCATCCTCCCCTTTAGGCAGCTTTTATGGAAATTCTGAAACTCTTTTCCTTTCTTCCAGATGGGGAGCTCTGGCAGAAAGAATGTTCTGGCTTGTGTGCAGTGACTCCATTCTCTCTGCCAAGGGATAAAGCTAAAAGCAGCTTTTCTGGAAACCAGCTAATATCTTTAGGAAGCACAACCCTCATTTGTGAGGGATTAGAACCTTTGAATAAAATGAAGGTAGGAAAATAATTCTCAACATCTATGGGTAAAGGGACTTACAAGCATATTAGAATCTTGAACACCAAATGATTTAAAAGTGCAGTCTCTGAGATCTAACCTCAGAACCACAGACCAACACATTGGTCTTCTTTGAATATTAGATTACTATAAAGGTTGTTTTTGGCAAATTGTCTAGGAGGCAACACAAAATATATCTGATATTTTCCACAGGAGGAAAAGGACCAAATATAAAATCCAGAAACACAATAGAATTGATTTCCCATTGAACCCTCAGGAATGTGGCAATTATAAGAACTCTTTTAACGTCCAAAAAACCTAGAGTATGACTGAAATTCTGTAAGTAAGTAGACTGAGGGAAAGAATAGAATTTGGGGTGAGGTTACTAAACCTGAGTTATATCACTTGATAAGTTACTGACTCACTGTATAATAATGGACAGTCATTTCCTAGCTCCGTGCCCCCATATTTCTTGCCTCCTTCCCCCAATTCACTTTCCTTGCCCAAAGGGAGTAATAATTTTATTCTTTCTGGATAAAGTTAAATATGACTTTTTTTTTTTGGTTGTAGGGCTTGAACTCTGGACCTTGGCACTGTCCCTGAGCTCTTCAGCTCAAGGCTACAGCCCTACCCCTGGAGCCACAAGGCCACTTCCAATTTTCTGGTGGTTCATTGGAGATAAGAGTCACATGGACTTTAGTGCCTCGGCTGGCTTTGAACCTTGATCCTCAGATCTTAGTCTCCTGAGTAGCTAGGATTACAGGCATGAGCCACTGCGCCCGACAAATATGATTATTTCCATAAAGTAATTGGAAACATAAGTCCCTCATGCTAGAATTTTAGATGATCTTTTTCATTTTATAACCAACAGAAGCTCCTGGATACTATAGTGGAACCATGAAGACTATGAACTTTGTGTGTGCTGTTGGAGCCCTCGGAGGGAGATGAAATAAATAGTGGTCTGCTTCCTGCTTTTCCCCTGTCTGGGATCCCTCTGTCATGTGGTATGGCTAGCATAGGATTCTGGAGAGATATTTGGGAGATAACTGAGTAACACCCAACTAGGCCAGAGAGTGAGTCAGAGCTCAAGGACTCGATACTAACCTCTCCCACTCCTGCCAGGAACCCTTTGGGGTGAGACAGAGATGAGAGGAGCCAAGGGGGCGGGCCTCTGGGCTGCTTGCCTAGGGCCTCTGCCTTGTGGTTTCACCCCCATTTGCCCTACAGCTGTAACGTGTCTCCTGACACGAAAGCCCTGGACACCCAGTCCCTCCCCATTCCCAACCCGCTGCTCAATCTCAGAAATCCCATAGTGAGTATAAGAGAAATGAAAGTAAAAGGGAAGGACAGAATGAGGCAGGGCATGTGGCACTTCAGGAAAACACAGGGCAAAATATAAGAGCTTTCTACAGGAGGTGAGTAGGAAATAGAAACACACTTCCAAGGAAACAAATATAAAGAAAGGGTGGAGGATCTGGCCAGCTCATACTCAGGAGGCTGAGATCTAAGGATCTCAGTTCCAAGCCAGCCCCTGGAGGGAAACTTATGACTCTTATCTTCAATTAAACACACCCACACACCCACACACACACTCTGGAAGCTGAGCTGTGTGTATCCCTGAGCAAAAAGTGCTCAGGGATAGCACCCAGGGTCCTGAGTTCAAGCCCCAGTACTGACACTCTCCCTCCCCCACCTCCCAAAAAAATCTTGCAGGTTTGTAGGCCGGTGCCACTGGGCACTACCCATCATTTCTTTGTTATGTTCTGTCATTTACAGCAGCCTGCCCTTCCTCTTTTTTTTTTTTTCCCTACCACTTTGAGCCGCAGCTCCACTTCCAGTTTTCTGGTGGTTAAGTGGAAATAAGAGTCTCATACTTTTCTGCCAGGGCTGATTTGAATAGAGATCCTCAGATTTCAGCCTCCTGAGTAGCTACTATTTTAGGCATGAGCCACCAGTACCCAGCCAAACCTGTAAGGTTTAAGATTAAAAACAATAACAAAAAAGCAGCAATCTTATAAACGCATTTCTCTTTACTCAACACAGTAATTTCTAATTTGCAGCATGTCTTAGAACTCTCTTCTGTTGTATAAAGAGTTTTATACCTGTGTTCTTCCATCACATTTCTGTATACTCTGAGGAGGTCAGCTTTGTGATCCTTATTTTATTTTATTTATTTATTTATTTTTTTGCCAGTCCTGGGCTTGAGCTCAGGGCCTGAGCACTGTCCTTGGACTTTCTCAAGGCTAGAGCTCTACCACTTGAGCCTGAGCATCACTTCCGGCTTTTTTCTATGTATGTGGTACCGAGGAATCGAACCCGGGTCTTCATGCATGCTAGGCAAGCACTTTAACCACTAGGCCAAACTCCCGGCCCGTGATCCTTATTTTATATGTGAGTCCACTGAGCCATAGTGGATTTAAGCAATTTGCTCATAGAGTTTGGAAATCATGGAGCAAGATCTGCATCGATTAGTTGCCAGATATAGTTAAATCAAATTGAAATGATGCCAAAATCGTAGAGATATCTTGAGTTTACCAAGGCACATTAAGATGTGGATCAGGTAATGAATGGAGAACTCTTGTAGACCTCCCTGAAATCTGAGATCCCAGTGCAGCCTTGGTACCCTCTAGTGGAAGGTTCCTGCATTCGCACACTATCTTCCTGACATTGGAAAGCATCCCAGACATTTGTATGGCAGGGTCCATATGATGGTAAGAAACCAGTAGAATGTGTGCCACGTTCCTAATTCACAAGGCACCTTCTGAAGTGTCATTGTCAGCACATAACTAGCTAAGGGTTTTGTGCATTATTAGTAGGAGTTCACTATGCACCATACTCTGGATCTAGAGAAAGACATTTTTCCTTTTCCTTTCCTTTTTTTTTTTTTGGCCAGTCTTGGACTTGTGCTCAGGGTCTGAGCATTGTTCTTGGACTTTCTCAAGGCTACAACTCTACCACTTGAGCCTCAGCACCACTTCTGGCTTTTTTCTATGTATGTGGTACCAAGGAATTGAACCCGGGTCTTTGTGTATGCTAGGCAAGCATACTACCATTAGGCCAAACTCCTGGTCCTTTTTTTTTTTTTTTTTGGTGGGTCATGGGCCCTGTCCCTGATCTCTTCAGCTCAAGGCTACTGCACTTCCCCTGGGCCTGGGTGTTGTCCTTGAGCTCTTCCACTCAAGGGTACTGTCCTACTCCTGGAGCCACAGTGCCACTTCCAGTTTCCTAGTGGTTAATTGGAGATAAGAGTTTCTCCTTCTTTAGTGCCAGGGCTGGCTTTGAACCATGATCCTGAGATATCAGCCTCCTGAGTAGCTAGGATAACAGGCATGAGCCACTACACCTGGCCCTTTTCTTTTTTAATTTGGTGGTACTGGGGTTTGAACTCAGAAACTTATGCTTGCTTGGCAAGCAGTCTACCACTTGAGTCACTCTTCCAGTTCCTTTTTGCATTTTTTTTTTTTTTCCAAGACAGGTTCTTGCTTTGTGTCTGGGCTGGCCTGGCCTGCCATTTTTCTATTTGTGATTTCCCTACATAGATGGGATGGCAGATGCATGCTACTGTTCTGTTCAATGTAATTATTAAATGCTTATTATTTCTAAACACCAAACATTGCTTTTCAAGTTTATGGGTCTTTTTTCTTTTTCTGGGTCTCTTCTATTAGCATGTATTAATTGTACAAAGGGGTTGCCTTTTGGAATTTCTATACATGTAGCATGTAGTATACTTGATTAAATTCATTTCCTCTATTACTCTTTCTTATTGCTCTTCTCATTTCTATAGGCCCTTTTGCAGGGTATGCTAGCATATGGGTAGAGAGGGCTCCCAAGCTTCTTGGGACTTTTGAGTCCTCCAAGACACTCTAAAGCTTCCTCCTCTAACTAAGGTGTTAGATTTATTTCTATCTCCCTCCCCATGCAGAGGTAATCCCTGAGAATGGAAGTGGGTTAGAAACAGATTACTCTGATTCAAGGGCTTTGCTCTCTCCTCTCTCAGCATGATGTGTGTGGGGGGGAGTGGGGGCAGGGTGTGTACAAACAGCTTGACATTTCCCTTTAGGATTATTGCTTGATTTAGCCTGCTGTGGTGAAAGTGGAGCAAGATGAGGCAGGAGATTAATTCTAGGCCTAGCTTGAGCAGCAGAATGCATGGGCTTCTTTGCTATCTGAGCCAGAATGAGTAATATGTCGTCCCAAATACGCCTTTAGAATAAGGCAAGGAGAAAGAGGCAAAGGTTTTGTACTGAATAGGAGTGAATGAAAAGATGAAAGAGAGTGAAAAGCCGCAGCCAAAAGAATGAAGTTGAGTAGCATAGAAATAAGGAATCAGATGGGCCTTGGTGACTCATACCTATAATCCTAGCTACTCAGAAGGCTGAGATCTAAGGTTGGCAGTTTAAAGCTAGCCCAAGAAGAAAATACCAGGAGACTATCTCCAATTATCCCTTCCCTCAAAAAAAAAAAAAGTGCTTAAAAATCGGAAGGGAACTATGACCTAAGTGGTAGAATGCTGTTCCTGAACAAAAAAGCTCAGGGACAGGGCTTAGAACACACACACACACACACACATACACACACACACACACACACACACACACACACACACACACACACACAATCATTCTGGGGCTTAACAATTATCTGAATTAATTTCAACTGAGATGAGAACTCCTTTTGGGGGGAAGAGACATAACATGTGGAGTTTTCCGAGGATTTCCGGTTCTTATCTCAGCTTAAGAACATTGCTCTGGGGGCAGAGATATTATCTGTGTCCAGCACAAAGTGCAGGACTCTGCTAGACAACTCATACTTCTTCCAAGGCTATCATGGGACTTGGAAGCAGAGACTGTATATACCAGAGTGGAACTGTGTACTCACTCATTTAATTTTAAATGGTTAATAATTCTGAAGCCAGGCACTGGTGGCTCACACAGGTAATCCTAGCTAACCCAGAAGACTGAGATCTGAGATTCGAGCAAAGCCAGCCCAGGCAGAAAAAGTCCATGGGACTCTTAGTTCTAATTAACTACCAGAAAACCAGAAGTGGAGCTATGGCTCTATGTGGTAGAGTAGTATCCTTGAGCAAAGTAATTCAAGGACAGCAATCAGGCCCTGAGTTAAAGCCCCACAACTGACAAAAAACAAAAGCCCACAATTTAAGCTGGTGCAGTGGCTCACGCCTGTAATCCTAGCTACTCAGGAGGCTGAGATCTGAGGATCTCGGTTCAAAACCTGCTCAGGCACTACAAAGCTGAAAGACTCTTATCTCCAATTAATCACTAGAAAATGGGAAGTGGCGCTGTGGCTCAAGGGTAGAGTAGTAGCCTTGAACTGAAGAGACAATGCCCAGGCCCAGGGTAAGGCGGTAGCCTTGAGGTGAAGAGCTCAGGGACAGTGCCCAGGCTCAGAGTTCAAACCCCATGACCCATAAAATAAATAAATAAGCCCACAATTCAGAGTTAGGTACCAAATTATCCTTTTTCTGTAAGCAGGGAAAAGTAGTGGAGCTAAAATGTATGCACAAGTACGATACGATGGTTCTTAACCACTATATGAGAACCACAGATAATTAACCTAGGGTAACAAAGAAGCCTGTGGACATTGCTAGCAAAAGATCAGTTGAAAAGACTTCCAAGAAGTAAGGTTTATTATTTCTTCTAGGTTTCCTAGACTTGGACAACTTACTTCTTTTGCTTTCGGTAGTTTTCCAAAAAGTCTATTGCTTGCTTGGTTGAATCCAACAATTAGACTATGCTTCCTGTTCTTCAGAAGAAAAAACAAAATAAAAATGACTATATACTCCCACTGCTCACAGTGAGTAATAGCCTTTGAGGGGTCTCATTTAGAAGTTTTAATATGACAATAAGGCACATATGTGATGGGAGAAACAGGAAATTAACTTTACCTTATCAGATTTCGTGTGTGATACTCTTTATTTATGTATTTTTAGCAATACTGGGGATTGAACCCAGGGTTTCATGCATACAAGGCAAACACTTTACCACTTGAGCTATGTCCTCTAGCCAGTCCTAATTAATTTAATTTTATTTGTTTTGGGGGGGGTTTGAACTCAGGGCCTGGGCTGAGCTTCTCTGTGTTCAAGTGATAGAGTGCTAGCCTGGCTGGTCTTGAACTTGAGATCCCCCTGCCCAGCCTACTGAGTGCTGGTCTTATTGTCCTTAGAGTATTCTATGCGCAAAACTGTCCTTTGTTAAGTTGAGCCCTTTCACCATTCCTTCTCCCCCCCTCCCTCCCTCCCAGTCCTGGGGCTTGACCTCTAGGCCTGGGATCTGTCCCTGAGCTTCTTTTTTTTTTTTTTTTTTGGTCAAGGCGAGCCCTCAATCACTTGAGCCACAGTGCCACTTTGGTTTTTTTCTGAGTCGTTTATTGGAGATAAGAATCTTATGGATTTTCCTGCCTGCGCTTGTTTTGAACTGGGATTCTCAGATCTCAGCTTTCTAAATAGCTAGGATTGTAGGCATGAGCCACTGGCACTTTCTTCTTCTAATTGTAGAGTTTCCTTCTCTTGTTCCCATCATGGAGGTAAGATTTTTTTTTTTACCTTGCCTTGAGACACATGTAAACTAGTGTTATAGGATTAATAAGTATCTTTTGGCGGTAATTTCCCAACAGAAACTTTCCAGTTATCTTTGGAGTTAAGTAGGAGAATCATATGACTATTCTAAAATAGAAGCTAATCAAACAATACTCACTTATAGTCCATAGTTTAGAATAAACTAAATGATATTGGTTCCCCTTATTATTTAATTCTAGCTGACTATAACAATTTTGAGATACTGAGAAATGGATCAGAGGAATGCCCTGATCTGGGATGCCCTGGTTACTGTGTGACAATGAACATGGCAATGGAGTAGATAATCCCAGATAAATTATTTCAATGTTCTAGATTACTAAAAAGCCATTCATTCATACAGTAAGGTTTCTTCACTTCTGTAGCTATACCAGGAAATAATTCACATTTTCTAGTGAATAGACAACTGGACTCGAATAGTAATTGAGCCACTCATTTAAACACTTAGAAACTATTCCTTTTTATCTTTTCCTTTTTCTTTTCACTTAAAGTAAGTCATGTGCAGCAAGGAGCCAAAGAAACAACACAACCACCACCTTACAAGTCCAGCCAACCTCGTGCGCAGGCGCAGTTCTACTTCAAGCGCTTCCCCGACTGGCGCGTGACAGCCGTGCAGGTCACCCTACCCCCAAGATGCTCTTATGCGCACGCGCGTGACGGAACTCCACCCTCCCCCACTTTTCCAACCCCTCCCACCCGCACGAGCACGTGCGCGTTCCCGGCGCTCACAGGTTCGCCGAGGGCGCGCGCGCCCTGGAAAATTCCACTTGGGAGTTCGCTCCACCCAGCCGGCGCCCTCCCCTACCTAACGTCCTTTACGCTCCGCCCCTATCCCAGCGGCCTTTGCGGGACCAAAATGGCTGTCCCCATTCCTCGGGGGTTGGCTCGCTTATCCAAGGCTTTGGTGTGGTGGTCTCGGCAGGTGGGTAGAGACAGAACGGAGAAGACTCGAGGGGCTCGAGGCGGAGGATACAGTGAAGGGAAATACTTGATGTGCAGTTATCCTTGGAGTCAGCCCTAGGCCGGGACAAGTGTGAGGTGGACGAGATCAGGGGCGGGTTGGGGTGGGCCTTGGTGGAGCCCTGGCGAGGAGGGGCGGGAGGGGGAAGGTGTGGCTGGGAAGGTGAACGCCCTCCTTGGTATTCTTATAAATGCGTTAACTGAAACGCAGGTGGGAAAGAAGGAGCCCTGGTAGACACGCTCTCCCTGTCCCAGCAAACCTCGTGAGAAGAGGTTGCTGGCCCTTTCATTGTTGCGTGGCAGGTGAGGCCTTAGCCCGGAGAATCCTTAGATGGAACGAAATGCAGCTGTGGGGGAGATAACTGTAATGGCCTGGGAGCGAGAAGATCCCCGAGCAGGTCAAGAAAAGGGCGTTGCTGATGTTTAAATAATATCAGCTTATCTTGATAGTGTATTCAAGTTCCCCATCATATTTTTATTTTTATTTTTTTGCCAGTCCCGGGCTTGAGTTCAGGGCCTGAGCACTGGCCTTGGGCTTTCTCAAGCCTAGCACTCTACCACTTGAGCCTCAGCACCACTTCTGGCTCTTTCTATGTATGTGGTACCGAGGAATCGAACCCAGTTCTTCGTGCATAATAAGTAAGCACTCTACCAGTAGGCCAGACTCCCGGCCCCATATTAAAAATCTTTTTGAAAGCAGACACTTTGCTTTATACAGTGCACCCCCCAGAACTGTGGAATGTATTAAACTTTGCTTTAGAGGTTTTTAATTCAAGCACAGTCCAGTCTTCTCCCTCCTGGAATTGTTTATTCCTGAAGCATTCCATAGCTATACCCTTTCTTATTATAAGGCTTTACTTAAGAGTATGTCCAAGATACATATTTTCCTTTTTCTAAGTTATATGTATTTTAACCTTTCCCTCACTTTTCAGCCAGTCTTGGTGACTCAGTCTGCAACTATTGTGCCAGTTAGAGCAAAAAGACGATTCACACCCCCTATATATGAACCCCAATTCAAAACAGAGAAGGAATATCTAGAACATGCCCGGAAAGCAGGGTTGGTTATTCCTCCAGAAACCTTGGATCGTCCAATACATGTGGCCTGTACGGGTAAGGTTTTAAGATTTCTAGGATCTTGAGATGTAGAGCTTGGAATGGGTTGGAGTATGATTGACAGCACTAAATTAGCTACTGAGTTCAACCTCTATAATTTATAGTTAATAAGGATTTTAAAAAATTTTTTTGAAACAGTGTGCTTCTTTGTAACTCAGGCTGGCTTCAAAATCATCCTCCTGCTTCAGTATCCCAAGTACTATTACAGATGGATCTTTATTTTATGTATATTATTTATAAACACTATATATTTACATATATTATAACATATGTAAATATATAATAGGGCTGAGAGTTTGGCCTAGTGGTGGAGTGCTTGCCTAGCATGAAGTTCTGGGTTCAATTCCTCAGTACCACATACACAGAATAGGCAGGAAGTGGTGGTGTGGTTCAAGTGGTAGAGCTCTAGCCTTGAGAAAGCCCAAGGACAGTGTATATGTGTATACACACACACACACATATTTGTGTGTGTTATGGGCCTTGAACTTAGGGCCTGGGCACTGTCCTTAAGCTGTTTAGCTTAAGCTTAACACTCTACCACTTTGGGACATAGCTCCACTTCTGGTTTTCTGGTGATTAATTGAAGATGAGTTTCACATACTTTACTGCCCAGCCTGAGTATGACATAGTTTCCTCTATGTGAAAATCTATTTGTTATCTACTTTTTTTTTGCCAGTCCTGGGTCTTGAACTCAGGGACTGAGCACTGTCCTTGAGCTTTCTCAAGGCTAGAGCTCTACCAATTGAGCCACAGCACCACTTCTGGCTTTTTCTATGTATGTGGTACCGAGGAATTGACCTTGGATCTTTGTGCATGCTAGGCAAGCACTCGAGGCCAAACTCCTGGCCCCATTTTGTGTGTGTGTGTGGGGGGGGGGGATAGTATTGAATATTGAAACTAGAGCCTTGAGCTTGCTAGGTAACGCTCTACCATTTGAGCTTTGTCCAAGCCCCTTTGTTGTTATTTTGTATTTGAGATAGAATCTTGCTAACTCTGCATGGAAAAGCCATGAACTTAGGATCTTCTCTACTTTCTCATATCAATTTTATAAGAACTCAAGTTGACTTTTCAGTCTTCCACACTTTAATTTCTTCTTTTCTCTGTATAGCGGGCATCTTTGATGCCTATGTTCCTCCTGAAGGTGATGCCCGGATATCTCCTCTTGCAAAGGAAGGACTGAAACAGAGAACTGAACGATTAAAGAAGAATGTGACATCACGATTGTCGTATGTGTTTGAAACAACTAGCTGTTGATATTCTGTGTCAAGTGAGAGGATTGTGTAATATTTGATCTTTATTCTGTAGATGTGGCATAGTACACTAGTTAATTTTTAAATGTTAAGCACACTTTAGATTCTTAGAATAAATTCCACTTGCTATTTCTCATCTTCTTAATATGCTTACATTGACATTTTAATGAAATCGGGATCCATTTATTATATTACAACTTAAAATGTTGACAGCTGAACATAGTCATCATGATTACTTTCCTTTTTAAGCATAATACTTTTTTCTGGAAGTTATATATCTTTTATTTATTTGCCTACAGAACCCAATGTTAATTTATTCTGGGGGCATCACCCTACCTCTGGAACCATAGCCCCACTTCTCGTTTTCTTTTTCTTTTTTGTGTGTGTGTGTGTGTGCGGAGGTCATGGGGCTTGAATTCTGGCATGGGCGTTGTCCCCTGAGCTCTTCAGCTCAAGGCTACTGCTCTACCCCTGGGCCTGGGTGTTGTCCCAGAACTCTTCAGCTCAAGGCTGCCTTACCCCTTGAGTCACAGCCCCACTTCCACTTTCCTAGTGATTAATTGGAGATAAGAGTCTCTGGCTTTTTTTTTTATTGCCCTGACAGGCTTTGAACCTTAATCCTCAGATCTCAGCCTCCAAGTAGCTAGGATTATAGCACCTGGATGTTGTTTTGTTTTTGGTATATGTGTGCATATGTGCAGATCCTGGGGCTTGAACTCAGGACCTGGATTCTACTAGCACTCTATTATTTGAGCCATAGCTCCTCATGTTCAGCTTTTTTTTTTTGTGGTTGATTAATTAGAGATGAGTCTTATAGACTTTCCTGCCTGGACCAGATTTCAAACCTTGATCCTCAGATCTCAGCCTCCTGATGTGCCAGAATTACAGGCATGAACCATCAGCATCCAGCTTACTCAGCATTCTTTGTTAGGAAGCTGGGAGAAAGTGTTCTACTAAGGCCAGGCATGGTGGCTCATGCATGTAATTCTAACTATTCAGAGGCTGAGATCTGAGGATAGTGGTTCAAAGCCAGCCCAGGCACTAAGGTTTGTGGTGATAATCCACCAGAAAACCAGAAGTGGTGCTGTGCTCAAGGGGTGGCATGGTAGCCTTGAGCTGAAGAGCTCAGGGACAATGCCCATGCCCAGAGTTCAAGCCCTACAACTGACCAAAAAAAAACAAAGAAAATGCGCTCTACTAAAGTAAAAAAATAAACTATAAGCCAGGTGCTAGATCTCAGAAGGCTGAGTTCTAAATCAAAAGATAGTAGTTCAGAGCCAGGCTGGGCAAGACAGTCTGTGAGACTCTTCTCTCCACTAACAATCAAAAAAGTGCCCAAAATGGAGTTGTGGCACAAGTGGTAGGATGCTAGGCTTGAACGAAAATACTGAAGGAGAGCTGAGTTCAAGCCCCCATCCCCCCAAGATTATTGAATAAGTTGGCATTTACAGAAGTTAGTGTAAATTCTTATTATGGGGCTTATGTGAAGACTTTCAGAATGGTTCTGCTTAATTTTACAGAATCCAGAAGATAAAAGAATATGATGCTAATTTTAAAACAAAGGACTTCCCTGAAAGAGCTAAGGATATCTTTATTGAAGCACACCTTTGTCTAAACAAGTAAGTGAGTTCCTATCATGTGTTCATTGATTTTTGGTGGAACTAGGGCTTGAACTTCAGAATTGTGCAAGTAACACAGATGCTCTACCACTTAAGTCATGCCCCCTAGTCCTCCCTTGCTTTTGCATTGTCCTACTATGGGCAAGCCTTTGGGTTCAATCTCCAGCACCATAAAAAAAAATTAATTGTGAAGTATTTGAAACACACACAAAAATGTATATCTTACGAAAGACTAGCAAAATATAGACATTCAGGGCCGGGAGCGTAGCCAAGTGGTAGAGTGCTTGCCTAGCATACATGAAGCCCTGGGTTCGATTCCTCAGTACCACATATTCAGGAAAAGCTAGAAGTGGTGCTGAGGCTCAAGTGGCAGAGCTCTAGCCTTGTGCAAAATGTGTCCAAGGACAGTGCTCAAGCCCTGAGCTCAAGCTCCAGGACTGGGGAAAAAGAAAAAATTGAAAATTTCAATTCAGGAAGCACCTGGATTTTATTTTATTTTTATATTTATTTATTTTTATTAAAGAATTTATTGACATTGATTTTTACATCATATTTCACATGACATGTTTAACAAATGTTATCTATATACAGTTACTGGCACTTAGTTTTTAGAACATAAAGGCTAAGTGTTTGTATATCATAGATAGATATTAATTTATGAAACAAAACATATCTAGAGTCATAGGTTTTGTTTTTTTTTTTTGCCAGTCCTGGGCTTGAGCTCAGGGCCTGAGCACTGTCCTTGGACTTTCTCAAGGCTAGAGCTCTACCACTTGAGCCTCAGCACCACTTCTGACTTTTTTCTATGTATGTGGTACCGAGGAATCGAACCCGGGTCTTCATGCATGCTAGGCAAGCACTTTAACCACTAGGCCAAACTCCCGGCCCCTAGAATCATAGGTTTTTATGTTTATATTTCCAATACCATGTCCATAGCACTTGAATTCAGACCCTGAGCACTATCTTTGGGCTTTCTGAAGACTAGAGCTCTATCATTTGAGCCACACAACACCACTTCCGGCTTTTTCTATGTATATGGTACTGAGGAATCGAACCTGGGTGTTTGTGCTTGGTAAGCAAGCACTCTACCACTAGGCTAAACTCCCTGCCCTTGGATCTTTTTTTTTTTTCTTCCAGTCCTGGTGCTTGAGCTCAGGGCCTGAGCACTGTCCTTGGGTTTTCTCAAGGCTAGGGCTCTACCTTGAGCCACAGCACCACTTCCAGCTTTCTTCTATGTATGTGGTATTGAGGAATCGAACCTGGGTCTTCGGACATGCTAGGCAAGCATTCTACTACTAGGCCATGCTCCCAGCTCCATGGACCATTATTTTATACATAGCTTTCAAAAAATTTTTGTAGCTTTTATCCTTTTTTGGGGGGGGGGGTGTTATGGGGCTTGAACTCAGCATGGGTGTTGTCCCTGAGTTCTTCAGCTCTAAGCTATTGCCTTACCCTTGAGCCAAGCCCCACTTCCCATTTATTAGAGGTTAATTGGAGATAAAAGAGTCTCAGGTCCTTTTGTACCTGGGCTGTCTTTGAACTTTGATCCTCAGATCTCAGCCTTCTAAGTAGCTGGGATTACAGGCGCGAGCCACCGTGCCTGACTATTATTATTATTATTATTATTATAATTATTGCCAGTTTTAGGGCTTGAACTTAGGGCCTGAGCACTGTCCCTGAGCTTCTTTTTGCTCAATGTTAGCACTGTACCACTTCTGGCTTTTTCAGTTTATGTGGTGCTGAGGACTTGAACCCAAGGTTTTATGCATGCTAGGCAAGCACTATACTGCTAAGCCATATTCCTAGCCTCTGAAACATTATTTTTTAACATTCAACTCTTTTTTTTTTTCATTGTTGTTTTTGTTTTTTTCCTTGTCAGTCATGAGACTTAAACTCAGACTAGGTACTGTCCCTGAGCTTTTTTTGCTCAAGGCTAGAGCCACAGCTCTACTTCTAATTTTCTGGTGGTTAATTGGAGATAAATAGTCATAGACTTTCTTGCCCAACCTGGTTTTGAACTTCAGTCCTTAGATCTCAGCCTCCTGAATGGCTAGGATTACAGGTGTAAGCTACAGATGGTGAACTCGACAGTTGCTTTCTGTCAGCATAGTGAAGATATCATCTTTGTTCAACAAACTTATAGTCCTAGCACTTGGGAAGCTGAGGTCAAGATTCAAAGTTAAAAATTGACTTGGGCAATACAGCTATTACATAGGCCAATAAAAAGACAGGTGCTTATCTTGTATTAGGTCCAAGGATGAGAATGTACGATATAGGGCCAAGCTGATTGGTACTGATAGTGCATGAAAGGTAATTGTAAGGAAATAACACCCAACTTTTATAGGTATATAGTCTTTGGCTTTGTTCCCACACTAGCTTAAAGTAAGTGAATTCCCATGATCCACTGAGGATACTTGCCTTTCTTAGAGATGTAATTTCAGAGAAATTTCTTTCTGTTTCAGAGGGACAAACATATTACTGTGCCATTAAATTCCAATGTTTTTTGATAAATCACATTACTCATCTCTGTGTCCCTAGAACAGACCATATTATATGTCTTACAGGAGATGTGCAGAAAATGTCTATAAAAATGAATTATTTAGGGGGCTGGGAGCATGATCTAGTGGTAGAGTGCTTGCCTACTATGCATGAAGCCCTTGATTCCTTGGTACCATATAAACAGAAAAGACTGCAAGTGGTACTGTGACTCGAGTGGCAGAGTTACAGCTAGCCTTGAAAAAGCCCAAAGACAGTGCCCAGGCCCTGAGTTCAAGTCCCAGGACTGGCCAAAAAAAAAAAAAAAGAATTATTTTGCCATGTGCCCATCTAAGGATTTCAGTTTCAAGTCAGCTGGGACAGGAAAGTCTGTGAGATTCTTATTTCCAATTAACTATGGAAAAGCTACAACTAGAACTGTAACCCAAGTGGTAGATTGCTAATCTTTAGGGAAAAAAAAAAGAGCTCACAGATAGCTTAGGAGCTGAGATTAAGCTCCAGCAACAGCATAAAAACAGAGAAGAAATTTTCGCTTTCATGGATATATTTAACTTCTATTACAGGGTATCATAAAAGCAGGAATCAGTGATGGAAATATGTCTTTCTTTCCTAGCTCAGACCATGACCGGCTTCATACTTTGGTAACTGAACATTGTTTTACGGTAGGTTCTTATCCTTGGAACTTCATTATGCCAAATATTATTTGTGGCTTGTGTTCTGTATTTTGTTTTGTTTTATTTATTTATTAATTTTTGGCAATACAAGAATTTGAGTTTGAATTTGAAACATCATGCTTGTGAGGCAAGTGCTTGCGCTTGAGTCACCATCAGCCCTTTTTGCTTTTTAATTTTTTAGGTAGGATCTCACTTTTTTTTTTTTTCTGGTTCTTGAACTCAGGGCCTGAACACTGACCTTGGGCTTTCTCAAGGCTACACTCTACTACTTCAGCCACAGCACCACTTCCAGCTTTTTCTATGTATGTGGTACCAAGGAATCAAACCTGGGTCTTCATGCATGCTGCTAGGCAAGCACTCTACCCCGAGGTCAAACTCCTGGTCCATGGATCTCACATTTTTTCCTGGTTCTAGCTTCTACCTGTGGCTTGAACCTTCTACCTGTGGCTTCCTGCATAGCTGGGGACACATGCCAGCATGCTCAGCTTATTGGCTGAGATGGAGCCTTTACCAGCTTTCCAAATTGTGATCCTCCTGATCTCAGCCTCCTGAGTAGCTGGGATTAGAGCCTTGAGCCACCTGAGTTCTGGGTTTTTATTTTGTTTAGTTTTTTTTTTTTTTTTTTTTTGGTTGGCCATGGGGCTTGAACTCAGGGCCTGAGTGCCAGCACCTTAACACTTCTAGCCACAGCATGACTTACTGTTTGCTGGTGGTTAACTGCAGACTTTCCTGCCCCTGTTGGCTTTGAACCTGGATCCTCAGATCTCAGCCTCCTGAGTACCTAGGATTATGGGTATGAGCCACCAGCTCCTAGTGCTGACTTTTTGTTTTTAGGCATGGTCTTACTATATAGCCCAAGAAGTTTGTCTCAAACCTTAGTCTCTCATTTGCTTGATTACAATTGATTACATACATGAAGCAACACATCTGGTTCTGGTTTTTCCTCAGAAATACTGGTTTTGAAAGTGCAGAAAGGCATAATCATGAGTCTTATTTTTTGCTGACTGATAATGACTCAGCAGAGGTTGGCAAAGACCTGTGGCAAATGACGAAATAGAAAGTTTCAGTGTGTAGTACCAAACCACAAGGCATAGATCTAGAGGGCAGGACAGGCTACATGATGTGGCACTTATACATGTTTATACCACAGTGAAGCATTTAGCTAGATCCAGCATTTAGCTGGATACCCAAGAAGGTGGGTTATGTTGGTTCTGTTAGAAGCTCAATAATAAGAACTAATAAAGCTGGGTGCCTTTGACCAATGCCTGTAACCCTAGCTAATCAGGAGGCTGAAATCTGAGGATTATGGTTCAAAGCTTTCCATGCAGTAAAGTCTGTGAGACATTTTTTTTTTTTGGGAGGGGGGATCATAGGGCTTGAACACTGAGCCTAGGCGCTGTCCCTGAGCTCTTCTGCTGAAGGCTACTGCCTTACCCTTTGAGCCACAGCCCCACTTCCCGTTTTCTTTAGCAATTAATTGGAGATGAGTCTCTTTTTTTTTTTTAAGTTTGAGATATTTTATTGTATCTAGTAAATTTCTTTTTTTTTTTAATTTCTACTTTTATTTTTACTTTTTTTTTATTGTAATTAGTAAAAGGGTTACATGATATTTGCCAGATAGAAGGTGCATTAATTCACATACATTGATACCCTTTCACATGTCTTGGTACCCGTATCCCTCCCCCCCCCCCCGCCCCCCCCCCCCCCCGGAGATGAGTCTCTTGTTCTTTAGTATCCAGGCTGGTTTTGAACCGTGATCCTCAGATCTCAGCCTTTTGAGTAGCTAGGATGACAGGCATGAGCCACTGCGCCCAGCTTGTGAGACTCTTATCTCTAATTAACCACTAAAAAGCCAGAGGTGGAGCTATGGTTCAAGTGGTAGAGCACTAGCCTTCAGCAAAAAATTGCTCAGGCATAGTGCCCGGGCCTTGACTTCAAGCCCCGGGAATGGCACACACACAGCAATGTATAAGAACTTCATTTTTAACCAGGTGTTTGTCGTTCATGCCTATAATCACAAGGACTAAGGAGACTGATCTGAGAATCAAGGTTCAAAGTTATCTTGGGAAGGAAATCTGTGAGACTCTTTTGTGTGTGTGTGTGTGTGTGTGTGTGTGCGCGTGCGTGTATGCGCGCGCGTGTGCATGCGTGCGTGTGCCTGCGCCAGTCCTGGGCTTGAACTCAGGGCCTGAGCACTGTCTTTGGTCTTTCTCAAGGCTAGTGCTCTACCATTTGAGCCACAGTACCACTTCCAGCTTTTTTCTATATATGTGGTACTGAGGAATTGAACCTGGGTCTTTGTGCATTCTAGGCAAGCACTCTACCACTAGGGCATGTTCCCAGCCCAGTCTGTGAGACTCTTATGTCCAATTAACAACCAAAAAGCTAGAGTTTGGTTCAAGTAATAGAACACTAGCTTTGAGAAAAAAAAAAAAAAAAAGCTCAGAGACAGTACCCAGGCCCTAAATTCAAACCCCAACACCCAAAGACCCCAAGTCCCCAAACCTTCATTTTTCTGAAATTTACCTTTACTTTCTGTCAATAAAACTTAAATTTCTACCATTTTCTCAAGTATTAGCAGAAGGGGGCTGGGAGTTTGGCCTAGTGGTAGTATGCTTGCCTAGCATGCATGAAGACCTGGGTTCAATTCCTTGGTACCACATACATAGAAAAAAGCCAGAGGTGGTGCTGAGGCTGAAGTGGTAGAGCTCTAGCCTTAAGAAAAGACAAGGACAGTGCTCAGGCCCTGAGCTCAAGCCCAGGACTGGCAAAAAAAGAAAAAGTATTAGCAGAATAATCCTTAATGTCCTTACAAAATTCACCTTTTGGGAGTGGTGCTGTGGCTCAATGTGGTAAAGCAGTAGCCTTGAGCTGAAGAGCTCAGGGACAGAGTGCGCCCAGAGTTTAAACCCCATGACTGACTCTCTCCCTCCCCCAGAAAAAAAAATCACCTTTCAGTGCTAAAACATGTTGGGGGTGGAGGGGATAGGCACTCACCAGAAGCATATGTATATTTATGAATGTATAAGTGACAATTCATGGTGTATCGGTTATCTTCCCATGTGGAGAATGAAGAGTCCTCCAAGAGACGGCAGGTCTTCTTCAGTCTTGATTTAGATGAAATGAGAGTTATAAGATGAGCTTGTGTAGTCATTTAATCAAAACTTGGGAAGAGCCTGGGTACTAGTATCTCCCATCTATATTTCTAGCTATTCAGGATGCTGAGACCTGGGAAATCTTGGGTAGAAGCCAACCCTGGACAGAAAAGGCTACCAGGTTTATCTCCACTTGACCAGCAAAAATCTGGGCTAGAGGCATGACTCAGCTGGTAGAGTACCAGTTATGAGCAAGCCAGCAGAGTGAGAATGGAGGCCCTGAATTCAAGCCTCAGGATCATCATTTAAAAAAAACACAACTTAGGGAAGAAAATAGGTACATTTAGCTAAAAATGCTTGTTGCCTGTAGTATTGCCAAGAAGCAAGTACAGGTACAAGTACAGAGAAAACTCAGTTGACTTTGTTCTCCTTTGCCCTTAGGATATGGTCTGGGACCTCAAATATAAGACAGTCCGCTGGAGCTTTGTGGAGTCCTTAGAGCCAGCCCAGGTGGTTCAGGTTCGCTGCTCAAGCCTGTTGAAGCACAGCAACGTGTACGGCCAGGTGACGGTCCGCATGCACACTCGGCAGGTAGTGTCACTTCATTTTCTTCCCCAGCTTTTCTTCATTCAGGATGGGTACCTGTCCCTAGAGTATTCAGTTCAAAGCTGCTCTTTATTTATTTTGTTTTCTCCTTGAATTGTGGCTGGAACACAAGGCCTTCTATGTTAGGCAAAGTGTCCCCCCACTGAGTTATACTCCCAGCCACAGACTGTAGGTTCTTCGGAAAGGTTTGTCACAGTCTTCCTTGTATTCCCCACTGCTGAAGTTTGCTCCACTAAGACATGATATAAGGATATTCTGGTCTACCTCCACTGTTTAGTCCCACCAGAGACCCTCTTAATAAAGAAGTTTTAAGCCAAGTGCCAGTGGGGTGGTTCACAGCTGTAATCCCACTGAGACCTAGAGAATCTGGATTTGAAGCCTGACTAGAGGCTCAAGTGGTAAGCAAGAAAGCCAAACAAGGACTTGAGGCACTGAATTCAAGCCCTAGAACCAGCATAAAAACGAATCAATATAAAAAAGAATTAAGGGGGGCTGGGAGTTTGGCCTAGTGGTAGAGTGCTTGCCTAGCATGCACAAAGACCTAGGTTCTATTCCTGGGTACCAAATATATAGAAAAAAGCCAGAAGTGGTGCTGTGGCTCAAGTGGCAGAGTGATATAGCCTTGAGGAAAAAGCCCAAGGACAGCACTCAGGCCGAGTTGAAGCCCCAGTACTGACCAAAAAAAAAAAGTGGCGCTGTGGTTCGGTGGTAGAGTGCTAGCCTTGAGCTGAAGAGCTTAGGGACAGTGCCCAGGCCCAGAGTTCAAGCCCCAAGACCAACCCCCCCCCCCAAAAAAAAAAAAGAATTAAGTGTTACGTTGATTAGAAATCTGAGATAATTAAAAACATTAATTTTATTAAGAGTATTCAAAAAATCATGTATAGCAAAACAAAACAAAATCCCAAAGCAGAAAAGCAGATTTGCTTTCACTCTTGCAGACTCTGGCCATCTATGACCGATTTGGCAGATTAATGTATGGACAGGAAGATGTGCCCAAGGATGTCTTGGAGTATGTTGTGTTTGAAAAACACCTGATGAACCCTTATGGAAGCTGGAGAATACATGGCAAGATTGTGCCCTCGTGGGCACCCCCTAAGCAGCCTATCCTCAAGGTAAGGTAGTTTGTACTGTGTGAGCCCTGAAGCAATGGTTGCGGCATCCTAAGCCACTTCTCCTGGGCTCCACCTAGTGGAGAGATGTGATGATGCCATGCTTTGGAAGGGGATTGTGGGTAGAGATGGGTAAAGATAGGGATGAAGCCTCTGGGTGGGCCATGAGCTTGGTTGGTAGGTAACTCAGTGATTCCTCTTTCAGACGGTGATGATTCCTGGTCCCAAGCTGAATCCAGGGGAAGACTATGAAGAGTCACAAGGAGAGGCCCATAAGCCTCAGCTAGTCTAATAGCAAAGTGACTCCTGAGGGGCAGCCTGGGTGATGCAGTCACTGGAAGCTGGGAGTCATCCACAATCATCAGGCTTCCATTGTTCCCTCTTGTTCTGCTTGGGTCTTTTCTTCAGACTCATCCTCACAACTGTAGTCTAGGCCCAGGTGGATGGCTGGAATGCACAGCCACAACCCTTCTTTCTAAAAGTACTGAATCATGGGCTGGGAGTTTGGCCTAGTGGTAGAGTGCTTGCCTAGCATGCATGAGGATCTGGGCTTGATTCCTCAATACCACACACATAGAAAAAGCTGGAAGTGGTGCTGTGGCTCAAGTGGAAGAGCTCTAGACTTAAGAAAGTCCAAGGATAGTGCTCAGGCCCTGAGCCTAAGCCTAGGACTGGCAAAACCAAAACAAAGCAAAGCAAAAAAAAAACAACTGAATCACATGAAGGCAATATGTTTCAGAGAATAAACATCAAATACCAGCTTTTTCCCAGCAGGAACTGTGGGAACAAATTGGCAGCATTCTTTTTTTGTTCATGGGGCAGGGATCACAGTTTAAAATAAAACACTGTTAGTGTGTTGGACACATTTTGGTGGGTTCTGTATGCTTTTCCTGCTTCAGATTGTGGGTGGAACAGTCTTCCCAAGACAAAAGGAAGACAAGCCTAATTATGAAAGATGTTAATGCTAGGAAATCTAGACTTGGAAAGAATAGTGTTTAGTAGGGTATCACTTAAGAAAGTCTTAATAAATCAGCATTTGTATATAAATCTAGAAATCAGTTGAATATAAATCCTAAGGTTTTGTCAGTCCTAGGGCTTGAACTACGGGCCTAGGCACTTCCCTGAGCTCTTTAGCTCAAGGCCAGTACTCTACCACATTGAACCACAGTTCCACTTGTGGTTTTCAGATGGTTAATTGGAGGTAAGAGTCACATGGACTTTACTTCTTGGGCTGCCTTTGAATCATGATCCTCAGATTTCATCCTCCTGAGTAGCTAGGATTACAAGCATTAGCCACCGGCTCCTGGCTTAATCCTTGCATTGGTAATTATTATAAGCTGTTTCCTGGTGTGAACTTACAAAGTTTGGGAAGAGGTAAGGTCAAGGGGGGATTGTTACATATAGAAAGTTCATCAAGATTTGATTCCCTAATTTATCTCCTGAAAATGAAGATGATAGCCTAGGATGGTGAAAGCAAACACACCAGAGTACAAACTCCTGTAGAGTAAAATAGCCCAGCCTCTTTGTTCCTTAGCTCAATGTGGACTGTCAGAAGAAGGATGTGGGGTACACATTCTGTCTTCTAGGTTGAAAAAGAGAAAGTTTAAGAATCCAGTCCCTATTTTTATTTTTATTTGTTTATTTATTTATTTTTTATTTTTTTATTTTTTGCCAGTCCTGGGCTTTTAGCTCAGGGCCTGAGCACTGTCCTTGGACTTTCTCAGGTTAGAGTGCTCTACCACTTGAGCCTCAACACCACTTCCGGCTTTTTTCTATATATGTGATACCGAGGAATCAAACCCAGGTCTTCATGCATGCTAGGCAAGCACTCTACCACTAGGCCAAACTCCTGGCCCAGTCCCTATTTTTAAATAGGAATCTACACTGGACTGATAAAATCTGTAGCACGGTAAGTCAAGCTGGAAAAAAAGCAATTTCTGTCAGGCGCTGGTGACTTATGCCTATAATCCTAGCTACTGAGGAGGCTGAGATCTGAGAATCACAGTTTGAATTGAGCTCAGAAAGTCTGAGACATATCTCTAATTAACCACTATGGCTCAATGTGGTAGAGCACTAGCCTTGAGCAAAAGAGCTCGGGGACAGCACTTAGGCTCTGTGTTCAAGCACCACAAAATAGTGATTTCCCTTGTTACACAGGTGACCCAAGACAGAACATAGATTTTAAGGAGTTTTGGAAACATTTTCTTTTACTTTTTTTTTTTTTTTTTGTGCCAGTCTTGGCTTGAACACAGGCCCTGAGCAATGTCCTTAGGCTTTCTCAAGGCTAGAGCTCTACCACTTGAACCACACCACCATTTCCAGCTTTTTCTATGTAAGTGGTAACCAAGGAATCAAACCTGGGTCTTTGTGCATACTAGGCAAGCACTCCACCACTAGACCAAACTCTTGGCCCAAGAACATTTTCTTTCAAGAAGTCTGTCCTATAAGAATGAGATTAATCTGTTGACATTGTCTTGAGAATAGAGGGCAGAGAAACTTGAATCAGGATAAGAATAAATAACAACTATTCTGAGGCTACCATTTCAGCAAAGCAGCAAGTAGATGAGATCTGACTAGAGAAAATGGGTGTTTAAGACCGGCACTGGTGGCTCAGTCCTATGATTGTAGCTACTCAAGAGGCTGAGATTTGAGGATCATGGTTCAAACCCAGTCTGGGCCGGAAAGAATATGAGACTGCTGTCTCCAACTAACTACCAGAATACTGGAAGTGAAGCTGTGGCTCAAAGTACTAGAGTGCCAGCCTTGAGCAAAAAAAAACTTGGACAGTATCCAGGCCCTGAGTTCAAACCACATGACTAACAAGAAAAAAATAAGTGCTCTTATAATACCTATTGAGTGTAGAATATGGAAATAGAGATACATTTATGCTACAGGAGTGACAGCACTTGTCAGGTGGTGGTTCTTGCATGTAATTCTAGCTACTCAGGAGGCTAAGATCTGAGAATTGCAGTTCAATCCCAGCCAGAAAAGTCTTTGAGTCCTATCTCATTAACCAATGAAAATGCTGTACTGGAGAGAGAGCTCAAGGTAGAGCTCTACAAGTGAGCAAAAATGCCAAGCCAGAGCTCAAGGCCCTAAGTTCAAGCCCAGGTACTATTACAAAAAAAAAGTGACTGGACTAGTGGGCTAGTCATGCTATTCATTCTTAACCCTTTTGGCTTAAATGTACATCAGTTTATAGCACTATAACCCAAGTGAAGTTTGGTCAGCTAGATCCTATTTGCCTGAGCTGTGGATTAAAGCAAAATGAGAAGTGCTTTGAGCAGCATCAACAGCTGGAGTATGGAGGGGGGAGGTAAATAAAAAGAGGACACTTAGTGGGCAAACATTGATTTCTCTTGAATGTATTAAAACTGCTCCAAATAAGCTATTTCATCCCATTCCCCTGGATCTATCTCAGGGGTCTCGAGATAATCCTAAATAGCAGCTAAGCAGTGGCCACCAGGGAACCAAGAGATAAGTGCAATTTTTCATTTTCCCATGGGATCAAATCCAGCTGAGCAAATGGTCCCCGATGTGAAGGATTGGCTAGAAAGACTGGGCAGAAGGCATCTGCAATGTCAACTACAGTTCTGGGCAGAGAATTAGCCAGACTACCTTGAGTCCTAAGGCTGCAGAAAGATTATCGTGGGCTTTTGGAGCAGGCACTGTTTTATCTATTTGCTGCTCCTGTGTTGGAAAAATCACCATCATGAATAAGAGCTAATGGCAATGATTGAGAAAAAAGCATTCTTTTATTCTCCTCATGGCTTATTGCACAGCAGGAAATGAGGGGCAACTTTGCTCTTTTCAGCTAGACCAAAGTCAGTAGGATTTTTTTTTTCAGGGTGCAGTTAGCAAAGTACACATTGACTCAGAAGCTATGGGGTTAAGTAGTCAGAGCCTGGAGCAATGTATTTCAGTTAGTGCTGTAAAAGCCTAAAGGTAAGCTGGAGAATTCAGCATGGGAATGAGGACATCTGGCCCCCAAAGAAGAGAAGGTTACTCCATTCCTCTTCTTTTTGGAAATGGAACACTCAGCTACTTTTACTATGAAATCCTGAATCTGCACAAAGAATTCACATTGCAAACTTCTTTTGCTTACTGGATATTTAGTCTCTCTTTTTTCTCTCCATTAATGACATTCATACCCATACTGAGCTATTTCTAATGTCCACTCAGCTCTGCTATATTAGCTTGCCTGTTTTCCCCACACCTCAATTTTCCCAAGCCCTAGAACTTCTTTGTATGCTTTATTCCTTTCTCATTTCTCTTGGGAGTCATCTGATCCTAGTATTCTGCTATCTTGTACTGCTTGAGCAGCATAGACTGAACTGTTTAGAAGAGAGCCATGCTAAGAAGCTGCCTAAGAAAGAAGGCTTTGTATTTATATTATGCCTTTCCAGCCTTCTGGCTTCTAACCTATGCAGAATGTTACTCTTTCTTAGAGCAGCAGTAGCTGGACTACTAACTATTAATAGGGTCTCCTTTCTCTGACTCCTCTGGGAAGGAGACTGATGTGGACTCTTGTTACCAGGCAAAAACATTACAGTGGATCTTGCAAGAGACTTCCCCTGGGCTCTGCACTGGCAAAAGAAGGGTCTTGTTGCTGACAGCACTGAAAGGCTAGGAGGAGGAGAATGGAGAATGAGGCAGTGAGATAAGCTTTGGAAACTGGTAAGAGCTGGGGCAGGAGGAGGCGTGGCCCGGGCTCTGTCCCTGACCCTCTCTGTGCTCAAGGCTAGCACTCTACCACTTGAACCACAGTACCACTTCTAGCCTTTTCTGTTTATGTGGTACTGAGGAATCGAACCCAGGGCTTCATGCATGCTAGGCTACATTCCCAGCCCCAGAAGAGCTTCTTTGCCCAGTGTGGGGAGGACCTAAAGAAGTCGCTTTTCCTTCTCTGTCTCTGATGTCACTTTGGATACTAGATGCAGACATGCTATCAAAGTGCCCACTTATCTCTAATTCTGCAGGTTTGCAACCCGGGCAGGCATGAGGAGCAATGAAGCTGAAATGGGAGGTTCAGTCAAAAAGTTAAGGTCCTTAAGGTTTTCTTGGACATATATTTAGAGTTCTTTTAGAGTTCTCTCTGCTTTTAAATTTGATCTACATGGCTACCTTAGCTTCATATGGTAACTCTATAGCCTCTAGTCTAGTTTAGTTTCTTCTCAACAAGTAGTTCTGCCAGGCATAGGTAGCTCATGCCTGTGATTCTAGCTACTTAAGGGGCTGAGATTTGAGGATCAAAGCCAGCCTGGGTAGGAAAGTCTGTGAGACTCTTATCTCCAATTAACTACCAAAAGGTTGGAGATGGTGCTATGGCTCAAAGTAGTAGAGCACTAATCTTGGGCATAAAAGCTCAGGGACAGTGCTTGGCCCTCAGTTCAAGCCCCAATATTGGTACCAAAAAGCAAAACAAAACCAAGTCGTTCTTTGATAGACTTCAGAGAAGAGTTGAGTTGTTTTCTGTTACTTGTTTTCTTGTATTACTCTGTTTTGTTTTATTTTTGGTGGTATTGGGGTTTGAACTCATGGCCTCATGCTGGCTAGATATATCCTCTACCACTGGAGCCATGCCCCTAGCTCTTGTGTCAAGTACTCTGGATGTGTGGAAAGATTCTTTAGAAGCAAATGATCTAGGATTTCTTTCTTCAGGCTAGAAGAAAAACAAGTAAAGAGAAGGTGGGACTTGTCTTGCAATCTATGCTTTTCCCTTCTTGCACAGTTTGCCAGGTGTCTTGATTTGGGAACACTAGACCTGGACCTTGGCTTCTGACAGCTAACTCTATGTTTGACCACCTCTAATAGAGCTATTGCTCCCAGTCCTAAGGGTAGGTGGGTAGAGGATCAAGTTCTTCACCTTGAGAAGCTTGAGAAGCTACTTCTTGTCCTTGATCTTCAGTTAAGTGGGAAGACTTCTGACTCTCAGCTTCTTGGAGACTGGAGTTTGGGGCTAAGTTGGTCCTTGACCCAAGCCTTGAAGGTTCTTGTAGTTCAATGACACCTTCTAGAGTAAAAGTACTCCCTGACTTGCTTATCTCAGGATGGGAGCTCTTGAAGTCTGGAAAGAAGTTATCCACAGGTCTATGAACTAAAAGACATAGTGATTGTTCAGGGGATGGATAGACATTTTCTGTTGAAGCTACTGTCAAAGTCAGGAAGCCAGGTTCCTCAGATGGGGCTCTAGTTACTTCCCAAGGACAGAGGTCTGCCATAGTGCCCTTTATTTTATTTCCTTCTGGGTCTGTGACTTCCCACTGGCACAGCTCTGCTAGACTCCTCATGTTGCTTGCTCCATTGGGGGAGAGCTTGGCATCGCCCGTGTTTAGAGCCTCTTGCTGGACACCTGATCCCGTGTCTTCCCAGGAGCACACTGTTGCTGACTCACTGCTGAGTTTTGCTGCTGCTTTTGGGGAGTGTTCAACCCCTCCAGAGCCTGCCTCTCCTTGCCCTTGTGATTCTCTGTCCTGCCCCTGTGCCAGTCCCCATCCTCCTGCTGCTCCTGTATTTACTTCCCAAGGGCAGATGTCTGCTTTCTTGGCAGAGGGAACGTCTTCTGCTTCCCACGGACACACGTTGGCCGTGCTAGCTCCCACAGAGCCTGCTGTCTCAGAACTGCCTTTGCAGTTCCCCTGGTCTTGAATCTCCCCAGAATACACAGCCTCCTGCTTTGTGCAGCCAGCCATCTCTGTCATTTTCTGAACTGTCACACCTTTGAGCTCAAGTTTTCCAAGGACTCTTTCTTTCTCTTGAGCTTCTTCCTTTCTATCTTGTTTTGAGGCTCTTTTCTCAGGTATTTGTTCAGTCACTTCCCAGGGACAGATCTCAGCCTTGGTGCTGCTTTCAGGTGTATGTGCATCCAGGACAGGAACATCCCATGGACACACCTCAGCAAGCTTGCTACCAGCGGTGACCAGGCTCTGGTTGCTGGCTGTCAGCTGGTCAGGGCGCTGACTCTCAGGCTGGGAGGAAGATCCTCCTGTTACCGCATTCTCCCATGGACAGACAAATTGAAGCTCATCGTTGCTTATTTTTTTCCCAGCTTGAGTAGCAACTTCTGCTGTCACAGCTGGAGCTTTTCCTGGACTCAGGTGTTCTGGCAGGGAGCCTGTCTTTAGGTCTTGTCTCAGGGCCCTCTTCTTTGTTACTTCATCACTCACTTCTGAGGAATGTCCCTTTACCAACTGGTTTCTAGTGCTGCTGGGCAAGACTGAGCCCTTGGGGGTCTGAGCAGATGGTTTCCTTGAATCTGTGTCCTCCCAAGGACAAATAGCTTCCTGCTCTTGGAGTTTTGCCTCCTGTTTTGATATACCTCTTTCATGGTATGTGTGCCCCCTCTTTTCTAGCATTTCCATTTCCCTTGCTAATTCATCCATCTCTTGCTCTAGATCTTTCTTCATAGCTCCTTCACTTATCTTCCAGGGGCAGATCTTGGCTTTTTCACGGGTGGGGTCTCCCTCTTCTTCCCAGGGACTCACCTCCACTGGCTTGCAGCTCACATGTGCCAGCTCCTGCAGTTCAGGTTTTAGCCTGTCAGTGTTTGTAGTGTCTGGATGCTGAGAGAAGCCACCTGGACTCAAGCTCTGCAAGGGACAGGCCACTTCCTTTTCCAGGGCTGGTCTCTCTGGTTTCTTTGGAGCAGGAACAGCTTTCTGCTTGGGTCCAGAATCTTGTGTATCATTTGAAGATTTCCTGATGGCCTCAGCTCCCAATGTCTTTTCCTCTGCAACTCCAGCATCCACCTCCCAGGGACAGATCTCAGCTGTCAGAGTATCCTCTATATCCCACGGGCAGATCTCAGCAGCTTTGCTTCCCGTACTGCTTGGCCTCTCTGTGTCTTGTGCAGGGAAACTGCCAGAGGCCACATTCTCCCAGGGGCAGGCTGTTTCCTGCTTTGGGCTCTGCTCCTCAGACTGTTTCCGTGCTATTATGTCATCATTTCTTGTTTTTCCAGGCATTTTCTCCTTGTCCTTTTGAGATATTCCTCCTTTTGGTGTCTGTCTCAATGTCCACTTCTCTGTTCCGCCATCTACCTCCCAGGGACGGATTTCTGCTGTGGCAGGTGTTGCCTCCTTTTCCTCTGGCTCCAGTGCATCCCGTGCACACATGTGCATCGCTCTGCTGCCCTCATTGCCTAGGCATTGGCTACCAACATTGGATAAGGAGTTGTCTGGACCTGAGCTGGACTGCACAGCAGCTGTGCCCTCCCGAGGAACTGACTTCTGCTGTTGATTTCCTGTTGGTACTGCTTCCACAGTTTTCTCCTCCACCTCTCCTAAGATCCCCTTCTCAGAAGCTTTATCTTCACAAAGAAGAGATTCTCCACCTGTCCCCTGATTTAGTGTTTCTTCCTTTCTTGGCTCATCATGTGTATCCCAGGGACAGACCTCTGCCTTCCTGTTAGCAGGCACATCTCCTGTTTCCCACGGACATACCTCTACAAGGCCACTGCCCCAACTTCCTGAGTGCCCTGAGCTTCCAGAGGCCGGAAGTGAGACTGCCATCGGACCCCGAAAATCTGTACTCTCCCATGGACAGAGAGACTCCAGGTTCCCAGCCAGTTTCTGCTCACTCCAGAAAACTGCTTTCTGTCTTTCCTGAGGGAGCTTTTTTACTCCCTGGGCTAGTGTCTCTTCCTGCCCATCACTCACCTCCCAGGGGCACAGCTCTGCCTTGGCAGTGTTAGGTGGACAAATCCCTGGATCTGGTGCTTCTCCCTGACGCTTCTCTGCTCTTGTCTCCACATTGCCTGCTTCCCCAAACCTGCCCTGCATTCTGTCAGAGTCCTGAGAAGTTGGTGGCTGGGCGACACCTCCAGGGTCAGCACTCTCCCAGAGACACACTGCTGCCTGGCCCCTGACCAGCTTCTCTGGCTTTTTCCAAGCAATGGTAACCACATCTCTGGGCTCTGATTTTTCTGGAGCCTTCCCTGTCTTCTTGTCTTGGGAGTCACCTAGATCTTGTCTCAATGCCTTTCCCTCGGGGGCTCCTTCACTCTCCTCCCAGGGGCAGATTTTGGTCTTGTTACTGCTATCTGGCTGGCATGCTTCTGATTCAGTGACTTCCCAGAGGCATACCTCTGCCACCTTGCTATCAGCACTGCCCAGAGACTGGAGGCCAGCATTGGGTAGCTCTTGACACCCCACAATGGCTTCCTTCACTTGTTTAGCATATTTGTCCCCCCAAATTTGCTTCAGTGTGGAAAGTCCTATTTTACTTGCTCTCTCAACCTTCTGTTCCCTTACGCCCTGGGATGTCCTGCCTCTGTCCTCTTGTTCTATACTGTTCTCCTGGCGAGAGACTTGCAGCATTTGGCTGGTGTGAGCATTCTGTTGGTTCTGGAGGGACTCCTCATCATCACACGGGGCAAGAGCAGCCTGCTTGCTCACTATCTTGGGCCGGCCTAATCTGGGAGATTGGAGAGAAACTCCCATGCCTGATTCTGTAGGCCTATCCTTCTTCTCAGGACTGCCCTCCCCGCCTTCTTTCTCTCTGTATGTGCTCCGAGAACGGGTCAGAGCTTTGATAGCCAGGCCCAGGCTGCGCATGGAACCTTGCTGCACAGGGGTCTTGAGGCTCTGGGATTTAGAGATCTTGGGCCTGTCCTCATCCACATCGGCTTCCCCCTGGAGATGCCCATCCTCTGGGTCAGTCTTATTCTCCCCAGCACTCTTTTTCTCCACTGCAACAGAGAGGGCCCTCCAGAGCCTGGCTCGAGCTGGGGCAGAAGAGTGTCCACCTCGCTCTGACCCTGAGGGACCTTCCTGAACCACATTTTCTTTCTTGACTGGCAGTTCTGCATTCTCCCAGGGGCAGATGTAGGTGAGCAAACTGGGACTTTGTGGGACCACTGGGACAGGAGCAAGGACAGGGGTGGGGGTGGGGGCCAGAACTGGGACAGGAGCCAGGGCAGGGGTGGGGGTTGGGGCCAGAGCTGGTATCAGAGGTGGAGCCAGGGTAGAGGTGGGAGAAAGCATTCTTGACTCTCCCAGACAGGCTCCGGAGAGGGCCAAGATGGGTGTGGAGACCTGGTGCCTGATAGGGGGGTGAGGTGGCCTTCTCCCAGCTTCCTCATGAAGCCTCACAGAGACATAAGAGCTGTGGATGCTGCTGCTCTTGGCAGGAGATGGTGGGGCTGACAGGGGCGGGGCATGAGCCCCCTCCAGCCTCTTAGCCAATGGCCTTCTCATTGGGCTTGCAATGATCAACTCTGCCTTCTTCCACTCCTCTCTCTCCTTCACCTGCCGATAGGTCTCCTCCAGGTAGGCCTGGCTGGCCACCAGCAGGGCCTTTTCTCTGGAGCCAGTCACCACACTGAGTGATTTCTGCAGAGACATAGGCTGAGCTCTGGGGAGCCTCTCTCCTACGGTTAGATTGTGGGCGCTGGCTGACCTGAAGCCCAAGGCAGGGGGCCCGTCCACAAACTCCTGGCTTTCCACATGAGAGGCTTTCTTGGACAGGTTCCTTCTCAGTAGGGAGTTGAGGAGAGGTGGGTTTTGCTCCTCCTGGTCGTAGGTGCTGTGGGATTTGTGCAGACCCGGAGCCCCTTCGACTTCCTGGAGAGTGGAGCTGAGGAGCCGGCGGTGAGAGGAGCCAGGCAGACTGCTGAGGCCTGGGGATCCCGAGTCCCGAGAGTGCTGCCGGGCCAAGGCCTCCGGGAACTCAGCCAGGTACCTCATGAACGAGCGGCCCAGTCTTTGGCTTGAGCTGCCCCGCTTCTTAGGCAGGTGAGGATTATTGGCAGCCATTTCCTTGGTCTTACGGACCTCTAGCTGGGCATAGAGCTTCTTCAACTCGTCCTACAGAGAAGGGAGAAATGAAGAGAGCAGAGCTGTGGTTAAGGTGGACAGATGAGCTCTGCAAGCCCCTGGCTGTGCTGGTCTCCCCCTCAGGCCTTGTTTAGATCATTTTTCTCCGGGGAGCTCTTCTTTTAGAAGCCTTCCTGGCTTCTAAAACTCTCAGAATTCACCACTCTATTACTGTAAGCGCAGTGTCAGCCTGGTTCCAAGCTAGATCCAGGGCTTGGACTGCCTTTCTTCTCTGGGGCACTGTGGAAAATCACCAGCATGAGGGACAGGGAATACATTTGAGACTGCTGAGCCATGCGTACCTCTGGCTATTTTCTCCACCTCTCGACATCTTCTATAAAGGAAACAAAGTAAGCAGAGCTCAAAGGACAAAGAGGACATGGGGAAATGGGCAGAGGCAGTTGGACAAGGAAGGGCTTAGGGGATGTAGGCAACTTCTTTGCCAACCTGTGGATGAGTCAGGTATAAGGCTTCAGTAGAAGTGAAGGAGATAAACAAATGGCTTTCCAAGATGTCTCCTGTGCCTAGGAGTCCTGCAGGTCTCCTAATTCTTTTCTTTTTTCCTTTGGCCAGTCCTGGGACTTGAACTCAAGGACTGGGTGCTGTCCCTGAGTTTCTTTTGCTCAAGGCTAGCCTTCTACCACTTGAGCCACAGCTCCACTTTCTGGCTTTTTCTGTGTATGAGGTATGAGGTATTGAGGAATGGAATCCACGGCTTCATGAGTGCCAGGCAAGCACTCTACCACTAAGCCACATTCCCAGCCCAAGTCTCCTCATTTCTTAATGAGTCTTTCCTTAAGGTTCCTGTGTCTAGAGATTATCTTGAGCAGAAAAACAAGAGTGGACATATTCTTCCAAGTTCAAGTTCAAGGGAGGATTTCCTAGCTTTGAAACCTGCCAGATTCAGGGAAAGGGGCTTCTAGTGGAAATCCTTGTGGCCATTCACTGTCCAAACTGCCCAGTCCTACGGGTGACCTCAAGGTCAACAACTGTCTCATTTTGTTGAAGACCAGGAGGTTTCTTAGTTTGCCCCTCATGATGCATGCCCAAAGGATGTAAAGATCCACTTTTGGCTTTGTCTCTAAATTGCCCCATGACCTGGACCTCCAGAGTCTGGGCTTTGGCCTTTTGAGGCCCTATCACTTAAGTAGTGCAGAGTCTTTTATGACTACTCAGGTGAGTCCACTTAGGGCAGTAGTAGTGAAGGGAGGGTTAGTCCTGAAGGGAGGGGATACGGGAGGGAGAACAATGTGCTTGCTCCCTCTACTCAGTCCTTCAAAACTGGTATCAAAGGAGTTGGGGAGGAGGTAGCACCTACCCGGATATCTGCTGGGTCCAGACTGCGTTCACTCCAGGCCGAGGCGATGCTACTTTCAAGGTAGGAGCCTGAACGCTGAAGGTCCAGCTCATCCTCATATACCTCATCCAAGATCTCTTCCCGGGGAGATGCCCCTGGCTTCTGGAACTAGACAGCATGTATGGGGCCGGGGCGGGGGTGGGGGGAGAGGGAAGAACCACTATGTCACCGTGTCTCCCTGTCCACTCCTATTCTCACTTGTCTTATTTATGGAGTACATTTGCTTTCTGAGTCTTCTTCCCTTGTCTGATTTGAAATTCCAGAAGTCTGTAGAATTTCCCTTCCCTTTCTTCCCTCATTTACAGACTAGACCTGTGCTACCTTCCTCCCCTACCATTCCTAGCCATGGGCCTTCATTTCGTCCACCTGTCTCTTCGTAACTGCTTCTGAGCAGTTTCAGAATTCCATCAGCTGTGTGAAAAGAACTTTCAGCACAAGCACTACTTTCCTCTCTGGGAAACAGGGAGTAATTTCCTTCCCCAACTGAAGTCTTTGCCCAGGGTGCTCAGAACTTCAACCCTGTCTCATCCTTGCCCGGACCTAGAGAGGGTGCCTTGGTGATGGCAGATCCACTATGTTCTTACTAAAGGGCTGCCTCATGCAAGAAAGTCGAAGGCCTCACCTTAGGGATGAAGATCAGAGCCAGTGTGGCAGTGACAGTGCTGTGGGTGTGGAAGAAGAAGAGGAGGAGGGTCCAGTCTGGATGCAGGGAGGGAACCAGCACAAACCTGGGGGCCAAAGAGAATGGAGATTATTAGTGGGCATGGGAGCAGCCTCCCCACCTTACATCAGTGATTCTCCCAACCTTCCCCCAATTAGCTAGGCAAAGAGAAAGAGGGTGCTCCGTGTGTGAGAGAGAGAGGTGGGGGGGGAGAACTTGATCTCACGCTCAGGGCCTTGCAGCTTTTTTGTTTGTTTGTTTGATGAACTCAGGGCCTGACCTAGAACTCTACCACCAGAGCCACAGCACCACCTCTGGATTTTTCTGTTTATGTGGTATTGAGGACTTCATGCATGTTCGATGAGCACTAAGACACATTCCCATCCCCTCATGGGCTTTTTTTTTTTTTCCTCAAGGCTAGCTAGCACTTTGAGCCATAGCTCCACTTCTATTTTTCTGGCAATTAACTGGAGATAAGTATCTCATGGACTTTCCTGCCCAGGCTGGCTTTGAACCGCAATCCTCAGATCTCAGCCTTCTGAACAGCTAGGATGATAGCCTTGAGCTACTGGCGCCTGACCAGTCCCAGGGACAGCCTGCCTCCCCTGGGAGGTGAGAGGTGATGTCAGGGTGAGAGGATCCACCCCAGGACCTGCCACTGCTGTGCCTCAGCAGGGGAGGAGGGGCAGATGGACCCATCCTCACCTGGCTGTGTGGAAGGCAGCAGAGAGCAGCAGCTCATTGTGCAGTGCAATGCTCATGTAGCGTGGTTCATGGAAGGCTGAAGGGACAGCCCGGGTGGCATAGCACAGGAAGCTACCCCAGCATAACAGCAGCATCTCCGCTGTGTAGGAGAGAGACAGACGGAGTACAAACATCACCTCAGCAGCTTGCCTTTTTCCTCTCTGCAAGAGCATACTGCAGAGTCTGGGGACTAGGCCGGAGAAGCAGAACAAAGGCCCCTAAAGGGTTGGGTGGCGGGGGAGGACAGAGGGCAGAGAGAGGCTGGGCTCAGAGGAAATGGCTCACCCACAACCATAATGTAGTCCCAGCGGTCATGATGACAGAGGTAGAAATGTCGGCCAGTAGGGGTGTGGCCTCGGGTCACCAGAGGTGCGTGCAGGGTGTCTCGCTCCAGGACACCAGCTGTCCACACACACAGGAAGCCCAGCACAATGAGCAGGAGCAGCCCCAGGCGGCCTAGCAGCCGCCCACTGCCCAGGTGTGGCCCCCTCTGGGCAGTTCCAGAGAGAAACAGCTGCAGTACTCTGTGAGGGGTAGAGTGCACACAGAAGCTTGGGAGAATTGAGTTACCTCCTTTCTCACCTCCTGCCCCAATCCATTTACCTGTCCTGGTCTTTCCATCTGTTCACTGTCCCCAAAAAGTTACATGGAGGGGAAGGCTAAGTCTGGGGTAGGCTTGGGGGCACAGGGAAATGGAACTGGGAAGGATCTGGCCTGGAAAGAAATGCCATTACATGTATGAGTTGGGTGACCTGGGGTGAGCAGTGAGAGAGCAAGACCTGATCCAAGCCTTACCTATAAAGCTTTAATATGACAGTCCCGTACACGAAGGCAAAACCCAGTAGACGGACCCAGCGAAGAGCAATGCAGCGGAATACACTGGGCTTGAAATACAGAATGAACACCTGGTGGGAAGGCGACAGAGAGGCTCATCACCATATTTACTCTATGCACATGATTAATTCACTCAGCAGTTTCCAGGGATCTCAGGAAGTGGGGCCAACTGCAATGCACAGACTCACAGGAAAGTAGAGGAGCAAGGATCCAAAAAGGATGGTCTCCAGCAGAACAACTCCAGATGCTCGGATGCTCTGTGAGCCCAGAAAGAGAGGCATGTGAGCAGGCCAGTGGGGGAGTTGAGCCCAGATGATGCTATTGGAGGTTCTCTGGGGCTGGAAGCGTATAGTAGTAGAGTGTTTGCCTAGCATGCATGAAGCCCTGAGTTCGACTCCTTGGTACCACATACTCAGAAAAAGCTGGAAGTGGTGCTGTGGCTCAAAAGTGTCCAAGGACAGTGCCTAGGCCCTGAGTTTAAGCCCCAGGACTGGCAAAAAAAAAAAAACAAAAAAAAAAAACAAAAAAAAAAAGATCACTCTGGACTTTAGCCTCTAACACTAGTTTGATCCTTACCAACAGCCCACTCTTTCACCCTCACACCAGACTCCAGCTGGCACTAAACATGGCTAATGCCAGGATTTTACAATTTTACATGGCTCTCTTGCAGCCTACAGTACTCTTAGTCCTGCCTTGGGCTTAGAGTCTAGAAAGATCTTCATTCTTGCTCCAAGCTTTGGGTCGGATTGCACCTAGCCTAAATAGGATGTCCTTCTCTGTCCCAGAAGTATCTAGTTAACTTTCAAGCCTGTCTCAATTGTCACATTTTTTCCTGAGAGTTTCTCCAGGAGCATCTCAAGCAGAATAACTGGGTCCCTTGCCTGAGCTTCCATAGCAACCAACTGCCACCTCCAGCCTTGTGTCTGCCTCTCTGTGCTGCTATTTTATTCATTTATTTTTATTGGCTGTGGGGCTTGAATGCAGTGCCTGGATGCTGTCCCTGAGCTCTCTTTTGATTCATGGCTAGCATTCTATTTACCTCGAGTCACAGCTTCACTTCCGGTTTTCTGGTGGTAAACAGAAGATAAGAGTCTCCTGGACTTTCCTGTCCGGGCTGTCTTTGAACTGCAATCTTCAAATCTCAGCTTCCTGAGTAACTAAGTTTACAGTTGTGAATCACCAGCACCCAGCTTTCATTCCATGTGTGCTTCCTCCATTAGACTGAGAGATTCAGGAACCAAATTGCTTGCTCCCGCATTGCATTTCTGCAATGTTTTGCTTAGAGTTGCTCACAGGGCATTTGTTGCCTTAAGTCCAATGCCTTCGTTTTGTAGGTCAGGAATCTAAAGTGGGCAGGTCACTACCTAAGGTCATGTAGACTTAGAATCAAGACACAGGTGTCTAGTTTTGATGGGTAGGGTAGTTGTGTTCAGGGAGGGCTGTGGGCCTTCCTTGCCTTGTTCCAGCGGCAGCGGTAGGAAACCAGCATGCTCAAGAAGACGGCCAGCATGCAGCAGGCCTGGCACGCCAACACTGCCACCCTCAGGGCTGGGGCTTCTTCCACTAGGCATGGTGTTGCATCTATGCAGCTGGTGCAGCCCTCAGGACATGGTTGGCATTGCAACAGCTTCTCCGAGTTGCTCTGTGGGGACCCGAATTGCCTGGTAGTGTGTGTGGCACTCTCTAGCCCTAGGAAGAACAAGATGAGCATTAAGAAGAGGCACTTAGCTAGGTACCTGTGGCTCGTGCCTATAATCCTAGCTACTTGGGAAGCTGAGATCTAAGGATGGTGGTTCAAAGCCAGTCTGAGCAGGAAAGCTCATAAAACTCTATTTCCAGTTAACTACCCAAAAGCTGGAAATAGTGCTGTGGCTCTACTGGTAGAGCACTAGCCTTGAGCACAAATGTTCAGAAGAGGACACAGTAACAGGAAGTGGTGACGCCAGGTTAGGTTTCATTGGAAGGCCAACTTCATTACTTTTGTACGTTTGGATTCCTTCTCAGAAGGCAGACTTCCTCTGGCCTCTTTTGTTTCCTTGATCTTTTGCCCTTGCCCTCCTCCCCCACTCACTGAGTTTCCTCCCAGGGTTTCCCCCAACCTGCCTTTCTTCCACAGGTCTTCCTTCCCAGCCAGTCCAGACTGCCTGACCCCTTGTCTACTTACTTACCCCCAGAGCCACTTGCCCGGTAGAATCCAGGTCGGCAGTGGCAGAGGTAGCGGCCAAGGACAAAACCCTGATTCTCCATGGGGACACACTGTGGGGATGACAAACAACGTTTGTTTTTTTTCTTTATCAGCCATGGGGCTTGAACTCAGGATCTGGGCACTATGTCTGAGCTTTTTTGCTCGACTACTGCTACACTTTTTCTGCTCAAGGCTAGTGCTCTACCATAGCTCTACTTCTGGTGGCTAGTGGAGATAAGTCCTGCCCAGGCTGGCTTTGAATCAGGATCCTCAGATCTCAACCTCCTGAGTAGCTAGGATTACAGATGTGTGCCATCAAAGCCCGGCAACAACTTGTATCCAAATAGGGCCTTTCTCCTGAAGAGCTTTCCCTCCTAGAAATTGGAAGTCACATAGAGCTCCTGACACATGACTTGTGGATTTACACTAGGGGCTCCCATCCATAGCTTCCATAGTGCTTCTAGGGCTTTCCCTTTATGGAAAATCTACTTCATCCCCTACTGTAGACTCTTCTCAAAGAGACAGAGTACAGGATAGGTCACCCTTTTGGTGAGATGCAGTAGGAAGACCCTCGTGTCTCATTTCCCAGTGCCAAGCTATTGCTGGGGCAATAGCAGGTTAGCTCTGTGGCACACTTTGTGTGTCTGCATCCTGCTTCAGAAGGGTCCCATCCCTTGCCCTTTTTGGCACACAGCAGGGTTGAAAAGGCCTGCAGAGGAACAACTTCCTCCATAAGCAGGCATCTGGCTGTGGCACAGGACTGCTTTCCCTGGCCCTAATACCAGGCTAATGCCACGTTGGTGGGATGCCAAGGCCACCTCTGCCCATTGATATTTTCCCAGCAGGGGACAGACACCAATAGATCACAGAGTGGAGTTCACCATGGGAGATTCTTATTGAGCCTTTGAGCTCAATAAGAGTTAGGGAACCTGCTTTTAGGAAATTGGGGTCCAGCTTCTCTTGCCAGGACTACTTTTGACTGTGTGTACCCAGGGAAAGAAATGTGTCTAAGTTAAAAAGTGAACAGAGGGAGGGCCGGGAGTTTGACCTAATGGTTAAAGTGCTTGCCTAGCATGCATGAAGACCCAGGTTCAATTCCTCGGTACCACATACATAGAAAAAAAGCTGGAAGTGGTGTTGAGGCTCAAGTGGTAGAGCTCTAGCCTTGAGAAAGTCCAAGGACAGTGCTCAGGCCCTGAGCTCAAGCCCAGGACTGGCAAAAAAAAAAAAAAAAAAAAAAAGAACTGAATGCAAGCTTAGATATAAAAGGCTCTGGGCTCAGTCCTCAGCATGCACAGCCCCTCCCCCCACCAAAGTCTGCAATGGGCAGTGGGAATCTCTTCTCCATTCCTGAACATCTTGGCTCCAAACACAGGGGTCCTGAAGAGCAATGGCCACCTGTGTGTTCACTTATGCTGAGCACGGTAAACCGAAGTTGCAGGGTCCTCTCTGGACTCAGTTCAGCTTAAGAATTCAGGTACTCAGAGCAATCATGGAGTCTCCCAATACTGGGCTTGTGGAAATACCAGCCCGTGCCGGTCATCCCAGTGCCCCCCCCCCGCCCCGCCCCAGCTTTGATTCTATCTGCGTGTAGTCTGGGGTCCATGGTATGCACCTGTCCAAACCTCTTCAACTTTCTTCTTTGGGAAGGAGGCAGGGTTGCTAGGAAGCCAGGACAGATCAATACTGTGAGCCCACACCTGGGTCTCCTGCACTCCTGTCCTGCCCAGGCCTGAGATTGATGGCCATGCTGCCCACTTAGGCCCAAAAGGTGGCATTGCTAGTGCTGGGCTTTATGGCCACCAGGGTGTCTATGATGAGCGTGAAGAACAGGTGCTTTGTCGGGGAGAAAGCAAAGCAGAGAAGGTCCACGTAGCCACAATCACAGTACAACAGCTATGGCTTGGAGGCACCATTTTCATGACGAATATTTTACCCCTGGTAAAACCATCAGCCTGTCATTGACTCCTATAACCCTTCCCCCTCATCAATGTTGAGTATGAATTTGCTTCTGCCATCTTTACTGGCTTGGCAGTAAACTCTCTTCTGTTCCTCATGGAAAGCAAAGCTATGTACCAAGTACCTTGATCTTACCCCAAATCCAACTCTGCCAAAGAGTATTGTGAGCTGGGGATATATTTAGTATAAAAAGGAGAACAAAGTTTCTTCTCTGGTTAGATTCTTTCCAGACTCCAACAGCCAACCCCATTTATTTCAACCAACTGAAATAGAGCATCATTTACAGGCTACAAACAGACTAGAGTTGTGTTAGCATGAGGTACATGGCTCATGAGAAGGAAAGGAGATTACTTACAGAGGTGTGGGATCCAAGAGCACCAAATACCAGAACAGACAGCAAATGGGGCACTCTGAGCCTTCAAAGGAATTGGAAGGGGTAGTTCTTTTGGGGTAGGAGCAGAAAGTATAGGGTGATCTGTAAGGGCTCTCATTTCTTTTTCTTTTCTTTCTTTCTTTCTTTCTTTTTTTTTTGCCAGTCCTGGGCTTGGACTCAGGGCCTGAGCATTGTCCTTGGGTTCTCTTAAGGCTAACGCTTTACCACTTGAGCCACCGTACCACTTCTGGCTTTTTTCTATGTATGTGGTTCCGAAGAATCGAACCCAGGTCTTCGTGCATGCTAGGCAAGCGCTCTACCACTAGGCCAAACTCCTGGCCCCGAGGGCCCTCATTTCTGACGAGATCGGGCGCGTTCAGGGTGGTATGGCCGTAGACGAGGGCCCTCATTTCTTAAAAACAAAAACAAACCTGGCATGTTAGCTCCGCTAATCCCTGGGGATTCCATCAAAGCCCTAAGATGCTGAGCTGCTCATGGGAGATGGGCAGCCCCATCTAGCAGCCCCTCCTCCTTTTCATCCTTACCTGGGTGCTGTTGAGATCACACAGGTGTGTATTAGAGTACCAGCCCGGGTTGCTTGCACACTGATTGATGTCCACATTCTGGAGATCTATGTCCATCTGCACCTGGCCTCTAGGACAGTGGATTTGTGGTTAGGGTTTAGTGCTGCATGCCAAGATAGACCTGTGCTGGACTAGGGGGGAACGTAGTCTTTTCAAACTCCACACGAGGCTGCAGTGAAGGGCCCAGACCTGCGGTTTCTTCACCGTCATTAATCCTGCTCTGTGGCAACAACTTTCTGCCCCTCCACTTTCCAACGTTCTGTCATTTTCTGGTTTCCATCAATGAGTAGAGGAGAGAGATGTATCAAGAAACCAGGGCTCTGATGGTCTCTCTGAAGGAGATTTTCACACTTGCTCATTGTACACACACACACACACACACACACACAGCTCAGTGATTAACCACCCTTACTTGAAAGTATGCAACGGAGGAGCCCTAAGAAGCTGCCCGTGCTGGACCAGAAGCTTTCTAACCCTCCTTTGGGCAGAGTGGCGAGAAAGCTGGCCAGCAGCCAGCCTGCCTGCTTGCAGGAGGGGAACCCTGCTGGGAACAATGAGCAGAGACCCAGAGCTGGCAAGGCCATGTTGATTGCTGAAAACCTTGCGTTTCTGTGTTCATCTGCTGCCCTGGTCTCAATAGGCTCCCAAATGGAAGCGCTATAAGCTCTTGGCTTAAGACAGAACAGTGGGGCCTAGACCATGTAAAAATACAGCCCTTGGAGGGGAGGGAAATGGGGACAAAAACATGAGAGGGGGTATCAATGTGTGAGAAGTAGTGCACCTACTACCTGACAAATGTAACTGTAACCCCTCTATACATTATCCCAACACCAAAAAAAAATAATAAATCAATCAATAAAAATACAGCACTTGGAATCAGGTCCTGTGGCTTCTGCCTCTAATCCTAGCTACTCAGAGGATCGTGGTTTGAAGCCAGCCAGGGCAGAAAAGTCTGTGAGACTCTTATCTCTGATTAACCGTTAGTAAACCAGAAGTGGCTTTGTGGCTCACGGTAGTAGAACACTAGCTTTGAGCGGAAAAAGCTCAGAGACACAGAGACAGCACCCTGAGTTCAAGACCCACGACTGACCTGCTTCCCTCCCCCTTGCAAAAAAAAAAAAAAAGCCATTGGGAATGACCTTAATGATACAGCCAACTCCTGAACAGAAAGATAACAGACTTGGCTCCAAGGTCTTTCTCCACCAGTCCTAGGCTTGAACTCAGGGCCTGGATGCTGTCTCTGAGTACGCGCTCTCTCTCTCTCTCTTTCTGTTATCACTCTATTACTTGAATCAGAGCTCCATTTCAGGCTTTTTTGGTAGTTAACTGGAAATAAGAGTCTCATGGAATTATCTTCCTCAGCTGCCTTTGAACCATGGTCCTCAGATTTCGACCTCCTGCATAGCTGAGATTACAGGTGTGAGTCAACAGTGTCTAACTGGCTCTAAGATCTTGACAGGGATTTTCCTTCTGGAATGTCCACATGGTTTTCTGAGAGGCTTGGTATATGGATTGTCACTATTATCCAACCCAAGCCCGTTCCTCAAACGGCCTGACAGCCAAGACCTCTTTCTTTCAATATACAGACACACACACATCTGAACACACATGTGTATACACATATATAGATGTACGCTTAGATATGCACACTTGCCTATATGCCACACACATACATTGGTTCATATAGACATTCATTCCTGTACTCAAGCACCCAAACACAAATAGATATCCAGACAAATACATGCACATGGATTGCCTTGTATACATCATGTGCACATTAACAAATAGATACAGATTCCCAGAGCTGGCTGTGACTACAAACTGCTAGATTCAAATATACACATCTAGGCCCCCAGACATACACGTGCTCTTGCTATCTGACCACACACACTTGGGTAGCCTTGTGTCCCCCATCCCCCCATCCCCTAAAACCATCAAATCCTGCCCAAGCCCACTTACCTGACCTCTGGGCTAAGGTCTGGCTTGAGTCCATAGAAGGTGGCAGCGAGAGTGACCAGCCAGCCAGGACGGAGCCGGCCTTCCTGGCATTCCAGGAAGGGAGGAGACAGCCTCACCTGTGGTATGTCCCCCACATATCCATCTCCCTGTGGCCACTTAGGGCTGTTGAGGCTCTTTAGGTCATTGGTCAGCAGCCGCTTCTGTAGATTAGGCTTCTCCATGTCCTCGGCTGGGCTCTCTTCTTGTACCCTGTTCCCAGACAAGTCTTGAAGGATGGTCTCCTTTCCCATTCGGGTAGCCTGCAGGGCCAGCTGTAGGTGGCTGGCCCCTGGTGCAGGGTTAAAGGTTAGTAAAGCTCTGTAGGCCCTTGGGTCCCCCTCAGCCACACTGCGGACCAGGGCCTGGTACCACTCCACATCTTCCTCTACACTGGACTCTCGGATGTCGTTGGCTTGCAACAGCATGTTGAGAAAATTGGCAGCTTGAGCCAGGGTGCCCGCTGCTCTCTGTAGAACTGGGGGGAGTCTTGGCTTAACTTCTGCCCCATGAGCTTCAAAGCGCTCACTGCAATTTGTCCCCAACAATTGTTGGGCATCTCCAGAGTAGAGAAAAGCTAGGGCTGCCTGAGCCCCCTGTGGGGACTTCCACAAGGGCACCCATCCTGGCTTGGCTTGGGAAGACAGTGGAGGCAGAGAGCGGAGCAGCCTCGGTCCTTCTAGAGCCCAGCCACAGAGGAAATAGAAAGCCAGCAGCCCCCACACAGGAGAGAGCATGACTACCGCTCTGATGCCCATCTCAGGGCAGCTCTTTGTCCCCAAGGTTCCAGACTGGGGGATTTGGTGTTCAGGAAAGCCCTGGCAGAAGCTGTCTGCTGTCTGGGGACGCCTGCATTCCATGTATCTATCCTCCCTCTCCACCCTGCCTCAGGCTGGCGCTGTCTGGCATGTTTTTTTTTTCTTCTCCCTAATGTCATCAGCTGGCTCCTGCACATAGATTTGAGGGCCCTGCCCCTCCTCTCTCAATGTGTCCCTCTCTTAATTTTCAAACCCACTTAATCCTGATATATCACTCTTCCCCCCAGGTCTGATCCAAATTCCAGGCTCTCTCCATCCTCCCCCACACCACACATCTGCTTCAGAGAAGAGAAAGGGAGGGAAGAAGAGGAGACCAGTTGTGATCTCCCTAACCCCCCTCCTCTCTCTGCCCTTTGCCTCACTAAGAGTGATGGGCAAATCCAGGATGGAGTGCCATAGCAACCACAGATGAGCCCATGCCCCTCTCTCCACCCCTCTGTTCCACTTAGCCTCCTGGCAGCAGTTGCAACAGGCTTGAGGAAGGGCCAGGCAGTATTTCCTGGCAGTCTGCTCTGGATGCCTGCATCCCCTGACATTGGGCTGCTCAACCAGAATTGTGATTGAGAATGGTGAAGGTAAGAACCATCACTAGAATCAATCTTTGTCCAGATTGTGGCAGTCCCTAGTCTTTCTTTATACATCATTTCAGAGGATTCTGTCCTACAGAATAAGTGAATATTCTTATCCCCATTTCACAGGTACAGAGACAGAGATAGCCCATCCTTAAGACCTCAGTTCTGAGGCAAAGTCTTGCCTCAGTCAGGCACTGATGACTCATACCTATAATCCTAGCCATTCAGGAGGCTGAAAGCTGGAGGGATCCAAGTTCAAAGCCAGCCTAGCAAGAAAAGTCTGAAAAAGTCCATCTCCAATTAACCAGCAAAATGTTAGACTGGAGGAATGACTCTAGTGGTAAAGCATGAGGTCTGAGTTAAAAAGCTTAGCAGTGCATGCAGATACACGAGACCCTCTTTGAAGAAACAAACTAAAAGCAAGAGGACTTGGAATATGGTTCAGGTCATAGAGAGACGGCCTAGCAAATGAGGTCCTGAGTTCAAACCTCATATATCATTCTCCCCCGCACCCTCCCCAAAAGACATTAGCAGCCTTCCTTACTATATCATGTTAGTCTCATATCCCTCAGCTCAAGCAATGTTCTTGCCTCTGCCCTAATAATGCCTGACTGTGTAGAGAAGTTGAATTATGTATGCTTAATAATATAGCCAGATCACTACATAATTGGGACTAAAATCTGACCAGTCACAAAGTCCAGAGGAGCAGAAATTGTAGATCTCATTGCCCAAATATTGCCCATTATAGAATAACTAAATGAACCTTAGAACTTCTTTAGAATCTCTAAGTTGTTTTTCATAAGCTTTCTAACTAAAGCTCTACCATGGCAGGGAATAATTTTTTCTTCTTCTAGTACTGTGGCTTGAACTCAGGGCCTTGATCTCTCAGACAGCTTTTTCTTTTTTTTCTTTCCCTTTTTTGCCAGTCCTGGGGCTTGAGCTCAGGGCCTGGGCACTGTCCTTGGACACTTTTTGCTCAAGGCTAGCACTCTGCCACTTGAGTCACAGTGCCACTTCCAGCTTTTTCTGTGTATGTGGTTTTGGGGAATTGAACCCAAGGCTTTGTGCAATGCTAGGCTAGCACACTACCACTAGGCCATATTCCTGGCCCCTCAGTCAGCTTTTTCATTCATAGATGGTGCTCTACTACTTGAGCCATGCCTCCCAGTATGACTTCTTGCTGGTTAAATGGAAAGAGTCTTGCAGACTTTTCTATGCAATCTTGCTTTGAACCATGATCCTCCAGGTCTCAGGCTCCTGAGTAGCTAGGATTACAGGCATGAGCCACTGGTGTCTGGATGAGAGGGTTTTGCTACCTAGCTACAGCTATTCTGGAACTGAGGAGATCCTCCTGCCCAGCCTCCCATCACACCAGTGTACTCAGTTTGCAGAAGTATTTTTATAAAATCAGCTCAACAAACACATTAGTCTATCTTTTCTCATAGCTTAATTTTCAATGTCTCTCCTCTACCCCCTTAGGCTATAGGACTGGAAAAATAGGAGAACAGAGAAAGAAGGCATTCCTTGTCCTGTCTTACAAAGATGTTGCATGTACCTTCATGATCTCTGTGCAAATTATACTGCCATCCTGCACCTTATGGGATGCTAGGGATGTGACTGGACAGCAGAGGGCGCTGAAGAGCCACAAACTTTGCCTTCATAAACTACTTTCTGGGGCCAGAGAGCTTTCTTTCCAGAGACAACTAGGGATGTTGGAGGTTAGCCTCTTTAGGTCTTGAATGCTCTCAGGTGCTATAGAAATTTTTATTTTCTTGAGACTGGAGTTTTGCCTAGTGATAGAATGCTTGTCTAGCATGCACAAAGCCCTGGGTTTGACTCCTTGGTACCACATACAGAAAAAGCCAGAAGTGGTGCTGTGGCTCAAGTGGTAGAGCTCTAGACTTGAGAAAGCCTAAGGACAGTGCCCAGGCCCTGAGTTCAAGCTCCAGAACTGGAAAAAAAAGGAGTTTTTCTTTTCTTTGGAAACCTGAGTAATGTCTGAGATGTAGTTGGGGATAGAAGTGATGGAGAATTATAGCATCAAGCATTAAGCAGCTGGTTTTGAACCAAATAACTTTAGCTAAAAGGCTCATTGAGATCTCACTTGTTTCACTGCATTTGAGGAAGGCTGCCAGTGTCTTTTTGGGAGGGTGCGGGGGAGAACATATGAGGTTTGAACTTAGGACTTGATTTGCTAGGCTGTCTCTCTATAACCTGAGCCATATTCCAAGTCCTCTTGCTTTTAGTTTGTTTCTTCAAAGAGGGTCTCATGTATTTTCCCAGGGTTGTCTTCAGAGGGAACCAGCTGCATAGCTGGGCTCACAGGACATGCCACAACTCTCAGGTTACTGAGTTAGGATCTTGCTAATATTTTTCCCTTTCTGGCCTTTTTTGATCTTTGCCTCTTGGTAGCTGAAATGAAGATGTGAAGCACTGTGCTTGGCTGAGGGCTTTTCTGGTTTGTTTTTGTTTGCTTTTTTGCCAGTCCTGGGGCTTGAACTCAGGGCCTGGACACTGTGTCAAGGCTAGCAGTCTACCACTTGAGCCACAGCACCACTTCTGGCTTTTTTCTGTGTGTGTGATACCAAGGAATCGAACCTGGGTTCATGCATGCTAGGCAAGCACTCTATCACACTTCCAGCCCCACCTTTTCTGTTTTGTAGAATTAGGGATGTATTTGCATTAGGAACCTTGTAAGAGGTCTAAAGTTGCACAACACCCCACATTTATGAATTGAGGGTCTACTTTTGTGCCAGACCACAATCCTTGGCTTGGAGAGTCTATGAGAACAGAGAGCCAGTGTGGCCTGTCCTTCACAGAATCTACAGCTTTGTATGGAAGACAGATCTGAACCAAATCACATATGGGCAATTAAGTGCAACAAAGGAGTGGTCCTCAAGCTCATTGAAGAGGAAGGGCCCAAGCAAGGTGAGGTCCTTGGTATCATAAGGACAGAGTTCAAATTGAAAGACAAACAGGAGCTTACTAAGCACTGACAGAGGAAAAGTCTTCCAAGAAAGGGAAATGGCTGGTCTGGGGATATGGCTTAATATTCAGGTGCTTGCTTAGAATGTATAAGCCCTGGGTTAAATCTTTAACACTGAGGAAAAAGGTGGGGGTGTGATAGAGGGGAAAATAGCTTCTGCAATTTCCAGATATGTGAGGAATAGTCAGTGTTAGTGACAATGAACACTAACATTGAGAGGCAGGGATAAGATCACCCAGGGCCTCACAGATCTCCTTAAGGAGCTTTGTATTTAGCCTAAGAACAATGAGAAAACATGAACACTCCTTTGAAAAGGTCTCTATGGCTATAGGATTCAGTAGACCTCTAGCCTTCCCCTCAATGTGGGTTTAGGCACTAAAATTTCTAAGTTTTGCTCACCAGTCTAGCTTCCTTATCCCTTGGGGCTCAATATCTCCCACAGGGACAATTGGAATGAGTTTTCATTTGGGCTTCTCATCTTTAGGCTCTCCTCCTTCCCATGAAGACCTTGATCTTATTTGATCCTTATAGCATCCTTGCCAAGTAAAGCATTGTTTCCATTTTACAGATAGAAACACTCAGGTCTAATGGCGCTAGGAACAGGTTCATACTAGCTTGTGAAAGTCAATTGTTGAAATGTCTGGAATTTTATAGGCTAGTTGTTAAACATAACCACTATTTAAAATTAAATTATGCAAACTTAGAGGGCGGGGGAGGGTACATTTCAATGATAAGGAGTGTTTTGCCTAGCATGTGCTATTACCACAAAAAGAAATCACAATAAGTTTATTAAAAACAGGGCTGGGGCTGAACACAGTGGCTCATGCCTGTAATCCTAACTACTCCAGAGGCTGAGATCTGTAATCACAGTTCAAAGCCAGCCTAGGCACTAGAGTTCATGAGACTCTTATCTCCAATTAACCACCACAAAACCAGAAGTGGCTCTGTGGCTCAAGGGGTAGGGTAGTAGCCTTGAGCTGAAGTGCTCAGGGACAATGCCCAGGCCCAGAGTTCAAGTCCCACAACCAACCAAAAAAAAAAAAAAAGGAAGAAAGAAAGAAAAAAAAAAGGGCTGGAGGTGTGGCTTAGTGGTAGAAGGCTTGTCTAGCATGCATGAAGCCCTGGGATTGATTCCTCAGTACTACATAAACAGAAAAAGGCAAAAGTGGTGCTGTGGTTCAAGTGGTAGAGCCTGGAGCAAAAAGAAGCCCGGGGTCAGTGCCCAGACCCTGAGTTCAAGCCCCAGGACTGGCAAGAAAAAGTTTATAGAAAACAAAGGTTGGCTGGGAGCATAGCCTAATGGTATAGTGCTCGCCTACCATGTAGCATGCATGAAGCTCTGGGTTCCCTTCCTTGGTACCATATCTACAGAAAAAGCCAGAAATGATGCTGTGGTTCAAGTGGCAGAGCACTAGCCTTAACCAGTAAGTGTCCAAGGACACTTCCTGTCCCTACCTTTGTTTTTTGTTTTTGTTTTTTTGCCAGTCCTGGGGCTTGAACTCAGGGCCTGGGCACTGTTCTTGAGCTTTCTCAAAGCTAGAGCTCTATCACTTGAGCCACACATCACTTCTGGCTTTTTCTGTGTGTGGTACCCAAGGAATCCAACTCAGGGAAGTACGTGCTACCACTAGGCCATGCTCCTGGCCCTGCCAAGCAATATTTATGTCATAATTAATTACACTACTTGGCTACTTGCAACCAGTTTGATTACCCATGTAAGAATTTGGTAAGGGCTAAAAATGTAGCCCAGCGGTTGAGCTCCTGCTTATTGTGTAGGAGGCTCTAGGATCTGCCTCAGCACCACAAAATACACAGAGTTTGGCAAAAATCACGAAAAACACCCTATGACAATCAGTTATATGGACTTTGCCATTGCGTGGTCTACTTTCTATCAACACAGTCTATGACCAATTTATGAATCTCTACATATGCACACACATTTCCTTTCGCAGAGGGAGCTGGCTGCTAAACACATCGTCAGGAAAGCTTATCCAGGTGGACATTTCCATAGTTGAGTGACTGCCAGGAGGAGGTTACTAAGATGATTGGTCCATGACACACATCTCAAGTGCCATAGGTGAGACAAGGACGACAGGCAACTGTCCCGGCCAGAGCTTCCTTTCAGGAATCCAGAGCCTCTCGCATTCCACAGGGTCGACAAGTCCGGGCCTGAGTGCCCAGGAAGTGAAAAGCAGGGGTCGAGGCTGGAGACCGACGTGGGCCCAGACCCAGCCCAGGGCCAATAGCGTCCCGATGCGCGTCACGTCACTCGCAGTGGAGCCCAACGCTGCCCGCCCCGGGAGAGGGGCGTGGCCTCTCCTCCCGGAAGTGACGCTAGTTCGGGGGACGGTCCTCGCGGCGGCGGCGGCGGCGGCGGTGGCGGTGGCGGCGCGCGGCCTGGGCTCGCGCTGGGCTCCGCGCGCCCCCCGCCCCCCTCTATGAGGCCGAGGCCGCGGCGGCGGCCGTTAGCGTTGTCGCCGCGGCGGGCGGGGCTCCGGCGGGGCCCGGCCTAGTCCCCACCCCAGTCCGGCTCTCAGCCGCCCGCCCTCCCTCCCCCCTTCCCTCCCTCCCTCCCTCCCTCACCCCGATGCAGGGGGCCGAGCTCCGGGATGGCGAGGCGGCGGCGGCGGCCGCTTCCTACCGCGTCCTGAGCCGCCTCCTCGGCTACGGCGAGGCGGCCCCCGAGGCAGGCCCACCGCCGCCGCCCCCGAGCCATGGCCCCCCGCCGCCCCACTTCCTCGCGCGGCCCGGCCCGCGGGGCTCCCGGCCTCCGCAGCTGATGGTGTTCCGCAACGTGGGTCGACCGCCCGAGCAAGAGGACGCGGAGGCGGCTCCGGAGCCGGGACCCTCGGAACTGCTGTGTCCCCGGCACCGCTGTGCCCTGGACCCCAAGGCCCTGCCCCCGGGCTTGGCGCTCGAGCGGTCCTGGGGCCCGGTCGCTGGACTAGAGGCACAGTTAGCGGCTCTGGGGCTCGCGCAGCCGGCGGGGCCGGGGGTCAAGACGGTGGGTGGGGGCTGCTGCCCGTGCCCGTGTCCCCCGCAGCCGCCCCCTCCGCAGCCCCAGCCGCCTGCGGCCGCCCCGCAGGCCGGGGAGGACCCTACCGAGACGAGCGACGCGCTGCTGGTCCTGGAAGGCTTGGAATCGGAGGCCGAGAGCCTGGAGACTAACAGCTGCTCGGAAGAGGAGCTCAGCAGCCCGGGCCGTGGAGGAGGAGGAGGGGGCAGCCGGCTTCTGCCGCAGCCCCCGGGCCCCGAATTGCCTCCGGCGCCCTTCCCGCTGCAGGACTTGGTCCCTTCTGGGCGCCTGCTTCGAGGGGAGCAGCCGCAGCAGCAGCCACCACCGCCACCACCGCCGCAGCCGCCGCCGCCGCCGCCGCCGCCTCCAGGGCCCCTCCGGCCCCACGCGGGCCCTTCTCGGAAGGGTTCCTTCAAAATCCGCCTCAGTCGCCTCTTTCGCACCAAGAGCTGCAACGGTGGCTCAGGAGGTGGGGATGGCACCGGCAAGAGGCCTTCTGGAGAGCTGGCTGCTTCTGCTGCGAGCCTGACGGACATGGGAGGCTCTGTGGGCCGGGAGCTGGACTCGGGGAGGTGAGACCCGTCGGGGGGTGAGGGGAGCCTGGCCACCAACTGGGTTTCTCCCCCCCCCCTCTCTCTCTTTCTCTCTCTCTCTCCCTCCCTCTCCCTCTCCCCCCGTTAACACAATCGTAGCAGTTCTCATGGTCTTTGCAAAGACTTGAGGCTAAAGGTGGTGACTTCTTGCCTTTAGATCAAGAGCTAATGGTGGAAGCAGCTTTCACTCTTGGAGAGTTCACACTCCGTGACACTTCTTTGCTGTTTGACAACATGGTTTTTGGGAATGATCTGAAACCAGCTGCCCACCCCCATTCTGGTCCCACTTTTTAAAGTTCTTCCAAGGTGTCTGTCCATCTACCATTTGCCCCACAGTGAGGTTGCTGGAATTGGTCTTTGGACAAAACGCTGGGGTTGGTTACCTTGCTTATTATCTTGACCATCTTGCTTGTTTTTCTGTGGACCTGCATCCCACTTCCTTCATCCACATGCATGCAAATGGCCGAAGGACCTTATGCAGTATAGGCCACCAGTCAGTTGGTTGTCTTAAATTTGGTTTTAATGCGTTCCTGGTTTTTTCCCTTAGATGTACTTGCTGTCTTAAAGCCTGTGTGCTGACCACTGCCTGTAAGAATAGAAAATAGCTTTGCTTGCTCTCTCTGAAGCCCATGTGAAAATTCTAAGTGTGAGTGAAGTATAGATATTGGTGTATGTCTAGCAATACTATGTGAGCCAGTTAATGAAAGTTTCAAACTTAGACATTGAGGGTTTTTGTTTTTGTTTTGTTTGAATTCCTAAAGGGTGAACTGATTTTTTGACATCAAATGAGACCATTGGTATTGGTTAGAAAGCTGTCATTTCAAACTAAGTTTTATGTCACTGTAATGAGACTTCCGTTGATGAGACTTGCCATTGTGGATTGTATCTCTGAATGGGACTTAAAAACACCAGAATCAGTTTTGGTTCTAGTGTAGCTTATATGATGAATTCTCTTTTCATTTCCTCCCTCTCTCCATCCCTCTTTCCCAAAACCTAGGTTAAAGAACAGGTAAATCACATACATTGATGACCTTGCTGTGCACTAGAATCCCTGGTGGAGCTTTTTGAAAAGATATGTTTGGAGTCAAATTATTTGAAATTTAAAAAGCTTCCCAGTTAATCCTGGACTTGAACCACTCACCCATGGACTTCTCATGGGCAATTGGTGTTCCAAGAGGCAAGTGTATACTCATTTTAGTTTGTTGCCCATTTTGAACAGCTGTACCATGGGTTTCTTTTGGGGAGAAAGGCCAAATCCAAACTTCATAAAGAAATCAATGTGTTTCCCCTTCAGGGAGGTCAATATTTCTCTATTTGTTTCCTGATGAACTTAGGAAGATGGAGAGCTAAGGTCTTAGAAAGTGTGTGACTGCTGAAAAAAAAAGTTGTGTGTTGGGCCGGGAGTTTGGCCTAGTGGTAGAGTGCTTACCTAGCATGTATGAAGACCCGGGCTCCATTCCTTGGTACCACAGACATGGAAAAAGCCGGAAGTGGTGCCGTGGCTCAAACGGCAGAGTGCTAGCCTGCGCAAAAAGTGTCTAAGGACAGTGCTCAGGTCTTGAGTTCAAGCCCCAGGACTGGCAAAAAAACCCCCAAAAAGTTGTGTGTAGGCTGGGAGTTTGGCCTAGTGATAGAGTTACTTGCCTCACCTGCACAAAGACCCGGGTTCAGTTCCTTACTCGGTACCACATACTTCATAGAAAAAGCCGGAAGTGGTGATATAGCCCAAGTGGTAGAGTATAAGCCTTGAGAAAACTCAGTGCTCAGGCTCTGAGTACAAGCCCCAGGACTGGGGGGTTGGGAGGAGGGGGGAAGATGTGTGTGTGTGTGTGTGTGTGTGTGTGTGTGTGTGTGTTTTCGGCTCTGCATTTGATGCTCCACTTGTCAATAGAGATAGAATTTTCATCAGATGGGAGTAGAAGGCAGGATTGA